>NC_056741.1:957469390-957691890 GCF_019279795.1 Protopterus annectens | reverse complement strand
CTCTCCTGTTGTTGAGCTGAAAAGTGTAAAATAGAGCATACTCAGGACATAATAAAATGTGTATTTAAAATGGTTGGTTTTATTAAGGATCCTTTTTAAAAATGTTTTAAATATGTAATAGCAATGAATGACAAATATTTTGATGCTTTCTGTTTCCCTTCGTAGTAAAAGAAAATCCAAACAAAACAGAAGCTGTGATTTATTTTAAAAGAAAGATCTGGTCTGCACATGCCCGTGGACTACTTCAGGGATGACGTTTTTGGGATTAACTTAGTCTAGCATATATCAATGTTGAGTCAAGCATTTATTCTCTCATTTCTGTTTCATGATAGAGCTCTCTGGATTATTGGAAATGTTGTCAAAAATACAAAAAAACAGAGAAACCTTCATAAATCTCACAATGAAATTATTCAAATTAGTTAGGTAACAAACTATGGCAAAAGGAGTTTATCACAGTATATGACTTGAAATAAAAATCTAAGAATATGTGAATACATATTCTGTAATCATAACAACAGAAACCCATTGTTCACAATAAAATATACTTCTGTCTCAAATGCTCATATTTATAAAGAAATATTTAGCATTCATTTTGTAAACCAAGGAAAATAAATCATTCCTGTTATAAATACAATTCCTATAGCTAATCATTTTCAAACAGAACACATTTTGCTGTTATTTATGAAAAAATAAGTTTTTTGTGAACTAATCTGTATTATAGCCATTATATTACCTTAGCTTTATATTACATTTTGGACCAACATTTTATATATTTGAAGGCTTTTCTTCATTTTGATTACTCTTAAGAGCTGCTCTGACAGTTCTGATGTTGGTTGCTTCCCACTATTCATATTCCTGGAGCTTGCTAAGTTAAGGGTACAATGATTTTATATTAGTAGGTCCACTTCAGTTAGCATTTTAGTAAATGGTCTGTTTTGCCTTATATGTCTCTTGAAATATTGCTTTATACATCACATTTTGAATGGTTCACTGACAATATTTTATTGACATTTAATGATTCCTAGCTTCATTCCTTGAAGGGCAATACTGGCTGTCTATGAGGAAAAAAAAAATAAGTCCGGTTAATAGCAAGGATTTTTTCTGAAATGTGATTATATCCCCAGTGTTGACTGTCTGTAAGAAAAAAAACACCCTTTCATATTTGGGATTATTGCTGATGAGAATAGATGATTATATCCCCGCATCCTGAGCAGAATTTTTGGCATGTTCCCATTTAATATAATTTATTTCATGAATTTAGCTTCATTTCTTCAGCAGAATTGCAGAGATCCCATGAAATAGTGAAATTTAAAGGAGTAGAGCTTTAAGTGTGGCTGCTTACAGCATTAATTCAATATGCCTGTTTGTACGTCTTCGTTTTTCATGTTTCTGTAGCAGATATCTGTGCTATTAATTGCAGCTGTGTCAGAAAAGTTGCTTCCATGCTTCCCATTTTAATTTTCTTTGCTCTCAGTGATTTCATCTATATACCTGACTTAAAGTTTTCATGACCCAGGATCAAAAGGAATTGTTGCACTCTTTCCCCTTTGACTAGTCGATGATGCCACTACCTTATTTTTTATGGTACCGTATGTCTCCTTGACTGACTGCCAGCGTTTGTTAAATGCCTTCTCTACAAAAGAAGACATAAGGAGGAAAACTATGGGATCAAGGAAAGCATTGCATGTACTAACCAATAACGCTTCTCTCCGCCATGAGACAGTTTTTTGCTGAGCAAATCCGATAACATGGGACACATTATAAGGACCAAAACACAAAATGAAAAGGGTCAGTGTACTCACAGCTACTCGTATTGCTTTGTTTCTTTTCCTTCGGGGCATGCTTATCCTAATCAAAATATGAATGCAGCTCACATAGCAGAACGATGTTACAGCCAGCGGGAAAAAATAGAGGACGATCGCTCCTTCCAATCTCATCTTCATTATCAGATCTAGTTGGTCATCCATTAGGTTATCATAACAGATGGAGTTGTTATTTGAGTATGTCACCAGAAAGTATGATGATGTGCCATTGCCTTGTTGGACCATTTCCAAGAAAAAGATGTATGTTACATGGATACCAGTCAAAAGCCAAAGAGTAAGGCAGATAAGGCATGAGTACTTTGGCTTTTTATACATTTTGTATTTGATGGGAAATGACACACTAAGATAGCGGCCAACACTTACAGCTGTTAAAAACAGGGCACTTGTATAGATGGTACTGAAGTGCATGAAAGTGTAAAAAGGACACAATATTGTAGGTAATGTCCACTGACCTCTCAATGACTCAACAATCTTGATAGGCAAAAGCAGAACAAAGACCAAGTCTGATGTACAGAGGTTAATCATATAAATTACATTTGGGGTGATTTTCCGTTTTGCTTTCCTAAAGAAAACACAGAGAGCCATGATGTTGAGAGGTACTCCAAGAATCATAGTAATAGTGTAGACCCCTAGTGAGAATGCTCGTAATAACACCATTTTTGCTGCTGCATGGTCCTCACCCAGATGTGGATAAGAAGTAAGCAGTGTTTTTCATCTTTTCAGAAAGCAGGTGCTAACATTAATTAAAGCAAGACAGCACAGAAAAGTCCTCTTCAGTAGTGGCTGCAATGTAGGATGTAATGCAAGATTGTGCCTTCGTTTAAATGCTCTGTGGTTCAACTCACAGTGCCAGCCTCCTAATTTTTTTATGCATCGGTCTGAGCTCTCTGAGATTATAATTAACATGGGAATACTGAAGCAGCATCATTATTCACCATATATTGCAATCATTCAGCTTCAGGCAGTAAAACAATAAAACTGTAATTTAGTTCTGAATGGCAAGTTAAAAGCTTTTTCTTGATTTTATGCAATATCGTCTGGATCTTATAATAATATTCTTGGGTTAACACATGGAGATAACATATTACATGCTATTATAAGTTTGTGAAAAAGCAACACAAATATGTTGCATAACTATAATATGGAAATAAGGCTTACATACCCATGATGTTGATATTGTTAAGTATCCAGAACAGAATGCTGTCAACAAATACTTCTGTAAAAGGACACAGAGCATAGCTAAGGTTGTGATCAATCAGCAGTTTTCCAGTCTCTCGTGCATTTCAGCTCTTTATCCTAGTAAAAGCTAGGCAGCTGTTGCTATTTATTTCAGGTTAGCATTTCATTTCATCTTTGAATGATTCATAACAAGGAATATTAACCAGTCATACAGGCAAAGCAGCACTGAAGGATTTCTTTAAGAAATCAGTGCTTACATGTCATGCTCTATCAAGTGTTTTTTTTTGTGTGTGTGTGTGTGTGTGTGTGTGTGTGTGTGTGTGTGTGTGTGTGTGTGGTTCTCTTTTACCTTGTGCCTGTTTGGCTGTCTACATGATTAGATGATGACAGTACATTCATTATTTTAGTTCTCTCATTATTTATCGTATCTATTTACCATTAGCACAGGCAACTGGCCACTTTCTTTGTTTCACTCCTTCTGAGGAGTGTGAAATCTAATACTGTGAGACCCTAAAATTAAATTGCAATTTCTAGAAATTCCAGTAAATTCTGAAGCTTATTGTTACACCTTTAAAACAAATTTTCAATGGGATTTTAACACAGTCTGCATTCTTGATATGCTGGGCTGCATGCCGTGTCTATCCTGTATATATGTGCTATTCCTAGATTTCTGTACTTCAGAGAAAGGGAAATAATCTGAAACAATACATTTTATTAAAAAAAAAAAAAAAACTGTCTTTCGGCTTTTCCAGCTTAGGGGTCGTCACAATGGAACTCCGGTCTGCTAGTATTCATTATTCTTAGGGTAACATTTATCACTCTTAGACTTTCAAAGTAACCTTTCTTAGGCTGAATGTGCATTCATTTTTTTCCACCAGAAATGTCTGTGTTTTACCCTGCTTTATGTGTAAGAGTCCTACAGCTTTGCCAAGTCCTGTCTTACTTTTCTGTCTGTATTGCGTATCAGGTATGTTGCAGTCTGGGTAAAATTTAAATAAAATATAGGTAAAAACAAAAATATAGTTATATTTTCTTCCAAGCATTCTCCAGTATCATTTCTAATGACATTATAAACTATAAGACACTGTGTGGATTTCTAAAAAAAACTACCTAGTAGCGCTGTTTTCCACTTTTGGCTTCATTGCTGGTACTATCTATTACTAATATTCCAGTGATTGTTCATTTCAGGCTAACATGGTATCACCTGTTTAAGGCTATTTTAGTCTCTTACAGGGCACAGAAACACACACACACACACACACACACACACACACACACACACACACACACACACACACACACACACACACACACACCACAACACAACACATTTATGGACTGTTCAGGGGCGGCTCATGCTATAGGACTGCGGGACTGCAACCCTTCCACCTGTAAAATGGGTCCCCCACCTGTGCATAAAATAAAGTCCCCAGTCCCCCGTAGAACATATAAAAATACAAAAATATCTCGGACTCCATGCATGCATACTTAGTTCCTGGCTGCTGTGTTAGGCAGACCAGAACTCCAAGCATGCATGCTCAGGCATTCCTGAGCTCAAGAATGCTCAGTTAGGCAGTCCAGATAGGAAAGGGAGTGAACTCCACCCTTCCAACCCAGTGATCTATGTGGTGATGACCACACAAACTGGAAGGTCACCGGACTGCATTGCCCACAGGCTGGACCGATAGCAGGAGGCTACAGCCTCCTCACATCTCACAGGAGACCGAGACCAGTATGCATGGGCTAGTATGGAGGACAGGATTGCATTTGCAAACAGCTGCAGGATAACTGTATGGAGGGCTGATCGGGGAAACAGGAGGACAGGATCACATTCGCCAGTATGGAGGACCGAGTACAGGATCGCCGTATGAAGATCGAGGAAACAGGATCGCCGTATGGAGATCAGAGAAACAGGATTGTATGGCCATTCTGGAGACAGGTAGTGTGTGTGTGAAGCAGGATCACATGGCCGTTCTGGAGAAAGGTAGGTGTGTGTGTATGGTGATCGGGGAAACAGGATTGCATGGCTGTTAGGACAGGATCACATTCGCCAGTATGGAGGACCGAGTACAGGATCGCCGTATGGAGATTGGGGAAACAGGATCACTGTATGGAGATCGGGGAAACAGGATTACATGGCCATTCTGGAGACAGGTAGGGTGTGTGTGAAACAGGATTGCATGGCCGTTCGGGAGACGGGTAGTGTGTGTGTGTGTGTGTGTATGGAGATCGGGGAAACAGGATCGCATGGCCGTTCTGGAGACAGTGTGTGTGTTTGTGTATGTGAAATGCCCCAGTTGCTTCATGGTGGTGGGTAGAGAATAAGGCTTGAACCCTGTACCTTGGGCCCAAGTGACAAGAGCCGGAATTCCCTACCCACTGCCATTTCTAAACATTTGCAGATGTTTGCCTCATATTTGTTCTGTTCCTCATAAAAGCTGTGGTTTCTGTATTTTTGTTACTTAAAACAGACAGTAGTACAGGGGTGCAGTGGTAGCAGTGTTGCCTGACAGCTATGGGTTGTCTGGTTTAATTCTTTGCTGGGGTACCTACTGTGTGGAGTCTGCATGTCCTCCCTGTGTTTGTGTGGGTTTGCTCTGGTGTCCTCAGTGGATATTTGTCCCTATTTTTTGGACTGTATTCCCCCATTATTGACTTTGTCCAGGTTTTTTGTGCTAAGGTTGAGCACTATGGTGATAACTGAGCTCACTGAATATGTTTGGGGGCTGTATTCCCCCATTATTGGCTTCGTTCAGATGTTTTGTGCTAAGATGTTGACAGCTATGGTGAGAAATGAATTCACTAAATGGTAGCCATTTAAGTTTCAGTCTTCCTTTCTTTCATAAAAATAGATAATTTGGCATAGTGGCATGCTGCTCTGGCTGTTTTGCACAGGGACCTGGGTTCAATACTTGGCAGTGAAATGTATGGTAGTAACACAGCATTTTATTCTAACAACTTTCCAACATTATACAAGCAATGTTTAAAATGTGTCCCTGGTTTTTGGGCTTTTGCCCCCCCCCCCCCAAAAAAAAATAAATGTTGGCTTTGTCCAGATTTCTTGTGCTGCAAAGTTCAGAGATACAGCTGAGTGTTGAGCAGATTTTACAAGGAACTGGGAGCTGCAGGGGAACAAAAGTTTAGTGCTGCTTATGCCAAGTCTGCTTACATTGTAAATAGCACAACAGATAGTGTACTTGCTTTTGATGCAGAAGGCTTTGGGTTCTACTCCCACAGTAAGTAGATCCATTGTTGATACTGTACTCTGTTTTAAAGGGGATGGATGCTACAGTCCTCTTTGGCGAAAATACCTAGTAACTATGAACCTGTTATTAGTTTGCCATCCATTCCCTATTGCGATATTAGTAGCATTATAATTTTTTTTAATGCAACATAAGCAATTTGTTCCTCAAGAGCAACAGGCACTTCATTTGTAGATGAAACAATGACATATAAAGTTTTTTTCTAGCAGTAACCTCTTCATTAGTTAACAGATTTCTTTAATGTGGAATTATTTAGATGGCTCTTACTTCTTCAGAGATCATGCATATTTACTGATACTGGTGGACTGTTGAAGTTTGAGTAGACTTTTATGATGGAAATGTTCTGAATTGAGCAGTTCAACTGTACTGTATTGTACAAGGAATATAATTTAATACAGTCAGGAAGGTGTATCAAAGAGCATGTGTATGTTTCGTGTTCAAGGGGCCTATGATTTGAAAACAGCCCAAAATTAATCTTTATCTGCCACTGGCAAAATGTATTTTCTTTGAATGTGGGTTTCAATGCTGTTTCAATGAATGTGAGTTTCAAGGGCAGAGAAGTTTTAATGCTAAGTCTATTTTCATTGTGAGACTGCATTGCTTTGTTTAGCAGATATATATTAGGGTTTATGTTGTAAAATATAAAATAAAACTTTCAAATGAAATCCATATCATTGCAGAAGTAAAGCAGTATGCACATTACAGTGTTTATAGCAAATGGGGCGAAATAACCAAGGAATGGGACATTGGAATGGCTGCAGGGGGGACGCTCCATTCGACCATGATTTTGTGAGGGGGGGAAGGGCAGCAAACTCAGACAGCCCCGGCTGAACTATACCTCTCAACTGCCCAGACTTTTGCAGAATGAATAGAGTTTTGCTTCTTATTTTTGGTTTGTTTTTCATAAAATTTGTGATTTTCTGCCAAATCATTTAGGAATGAAGTCACTAAATAATGACAGAGATTGAGTTTCAGACGTCATAACCTTCAGAAAAATGCATACTAAAGCAAGACCTGTTATTCTATCAACTGTCTTTTTAGTACTGTTTGTTTGTTCCCCAATATATTTGCCCATATCTAGATTTCCTGCATTAAGAGGTTGAGAGGTACATGCAAATAAATCGCTTTATAGAATTAGGAATATCCAAACCTCTCAACTGTCTCCAATTTTGGCTCAAAATGTTGCTCTCCCCTTAATAATCCCTCTGCAAAATGGCAATTTTGGAAAAAAACGTGGAGGGTTTACAATTATAAATAACTGTAATGATCAGAGTTATAGATTACTTTTATTTCAGAAATGCATGTAGATGCTCTTATTTTGTCAGCTGCTGAAGTTAACAGTACTAATTTTAAAAAGGTGTCCCTTCTTTGACAGGTTCCCAGCTGTATTGTGTGGCAATTTTATATTTTTGCATAACATATTTGGTCTGTTTTTCATAAAATTGTGGTTTTCTGGCAAATTAGTAGCAAATCATTAAAAATTGAAGTTAGAAAATAATGGCAGACATTTGTGTTTCAGATTTCATACCCTTCAAACATTCATACTAATGCAAGACCTACTACTATTCTATTATCTTTCTAAGTTTATAAGAGCAATATTTAAAAATTGTCTTTATTTTTGGGCCTGTGTCCCACTTCTATGTATGGCTTTGTCCAGATTTCTTGCTCTGAGGTTGAGAGGTATGAGTGTCAGAGCCATCATCAGCAGCCAGAGACATTTCAAACTGTGACCTACTTGTTGCACTCCACTCCCCATTGTAGTGGCTCTGGATGTGTCCAAGCAAGGCAAGGAGCAGTTATGCAGTGTAAGTGTGCAGAGTATTCCCCCATCCAAGGGAGACCACAAATATGATTTTGCAGAATGTTCTGTTTTCTGTCATATTTTTATACTGTTGATTTATGCTTCTTATTATTCAGAATATGCATGCTGTTGCAGTGCCCTGTTACTCTGTATTAAAGTAGCAATGCTTTAAGGACCATCAGGTAAGCTTGTCGGAGATTGTAAGATGCAAGTAAGCTTTAATAAGCATACTGTTAAAGAATTATCAACATTGAAAGAATTTTCATTGTTGCCATGCAGAGAATATTTACATAACTAGATAATGAATAAGCCTCGGGTATTGAAATGCATATGGCAGTATTTGTAATAAAGGGCAGGATTACAGTATTTTCAGAAGCTCATTACATTTGTTGGAGACTTGCAGTTATCTTTGCAGGCTTTACCCGTAAACTAAACAGAATGCCAGTCTATCATGTGTGGTCCATAACTTGTGCAGTAATCCTTTAAGCAATTTATCTTGAGCTTCTTTCTTGTTTGCTGTTCATTTTTTACTTTGATCATGTCTTCCCCATGAAACAAGTAGATAGTTGTTGTCAGGCAGCAGGTCTTTTTTGGATAAGAAACATTTTTACAAGTGCGGGTATCACAGAGATTGCTACTTTCAGCATGTTACTTGGTCCTTTTATAAATATGAATATAAATTATAATTAGAACTGCAGTGCAAGGAGAAGCGGTTTGAGTTGAGTGCTGCTTGTTTTTTTCATACTTGATTTTGACTGGCATTCCAGTAATATATTTAAAAAGCAATTTATTTTTTCATGCCTCACAACCTTTTTGTTTCCATCTAGATATTAAGTAAGCTGTCATGTAGCCAATGCATTGAAATATTTTTTTCTTCTACACTTCATTTTGTCTTGATTGGACTCTTGTAATGACAGTTTGGCACCCAGGGCAGCGTATTTAATTAAAGTTCCAGTTGTTGTGGTTTTGAGCATAGCCCCATCCCTTTCTAGTTGGTCACACCCCTTCCCATTGGCCCCAGCCATTCAGCTGTCTCTTGCAGCCCCCCTTTTAATTTGAAGTCACCAGCCACCACAGAAATGAAGTAAATCAAAATTGATGATTTCCCGGTTAACTTGTGTTATTCCTGATCAAACGTGACAGATGTATTGTAAATCCAACATTATGAATGCAGTTCTTGCAGATTTCTTTTTCTTGCTTGCATGAAAACATCTGTAATTTGGAAGTAACATTTTAAGAAGGACAGGAAGTGACTGGCAGATTGAGATGGCTGACGTACACTGTATTAATAGAAACAGAGAGTCATTTTCAGCCGAGAAATCCACAAATTATTTCTCTTGGATTGCAAACAGTTCCAAAATGGTGAGAAGCTTATCTTTACCTTATTTCTGTCACATTCGCTCATCTGCAATTAGCGATCATCTAATTTATGCCACAATACTGCTTTTTTTTCATTTGATTTGCTATTTAAGTATTTTTTGGCTTTTTTTATCTGCATTGTCCTCTCTGGCTTTCATTTAACTAGATATAACTGTTTTTGTGTCTATCTGCTGAATTCTAAAGTATCTGCACTTAAAAGTAGCATTTTGGTCGACTCTGGTCGAATAATACTGTTTTTTTGCTAATTTAATTGCTGAGGCTGCCCACTAAAGTGTGCTAGCCTGTGTAAATCGATTTTACTGTTTGCCTAACTGCATTTCTGTGTGCTTTCCTAAAAAAAACAAAAAACAAAAAAAAATACTCCTTGTTTTCCCGCCTTTGCTCGACTAGTTAAGACCAGTATACAGGCTTTGCTGTATTCTGGGCTGTGTGTAGTTCCTGTGTAGGCCATTGCCTTACTTGGATAGAAGGAAGTTTCTGAGCTCACCAGTGGGAGTGGGGAGCCTTGAGCAGCCTATCTGTCCCTGGGGGAAGTGACCTCAGCACTTGAGCTGTAAATCATTGGTTGCCTTGGACCATTTCTAGCTCTTTTCAAGTTCCCTGTATAAAAATCTGCCTCAGGGCGTTTTTTCTGGCTATATACCCAAGCAGAGCTCCACGTGGTCCTGCAGAGGGGTCCTGGCAACAGAGAACTGAAAGAAGCGACCACTTTCCTGATTTAAGTATTTTTTTGGCTTTTTTTATCTGCATTGTCCTCTCTGGCTTTCATTTAACTAGATATAACTGTTTTTGTGTCTATCTTCTGAATTCTAAAGTATCTGCACTTAAAAGTAGCATTTTGGTCGACTCTGGTCGAATAATACTGTTTTTTTGCTAATTTAACTGCTGAGGCTGCCCACTAAAGTGTGCTAGCCTGTGTAAATCGATTTTACTGTTTGCCTAACTGCATTTCTGTGTGCTTTCCTAAAAAACAAAAAAAAAAATACTCCTTGTTTTCCCGCCTTTGCTCGACTAGTTAAGACCAGTATACAGGCTTTGCTGTATTCTGGGCTGTGTGTAGTTCCTGTGTTGGCCATTGCCTTACTTGGATAGAAGGAAGTTTCTGGGCTCACCAGTGGGAGTGGGGAGCCTTGAGCAGCCTATCTGTCCCTGGGGGAAGTGACCTCAGCACTTGAGCTGTAAATCATTGGTTGCCTTGGACCATTTCTAGCTCTTTTCAAGTTCCCTGTATAAAAATCCGCCTCAGGGCGTTTTGCGCGGTCACAGCAGCGATTATACAGGTTTAAACTATTTCTGGCTCCGCCAAGTCTGCTCTTCAATTTTTCCCTTAGAAGCTCTACTCAGTCTATTTAGCTGTATATATTAGCACTTGTTTTCGGAACTTCTATCCTTAGCAAGCACTCATAATAAAACAAGCACTCTTACCCTAAAGTAAGCACTACAGGCATCCACTACCCCCTGTGAATACCCACTTCCCTTAAAGGCACAACACTCCTTATAATATTCTAGTATGTCGAGTGGTAGACCACTAGCATCCTCTCTTGTTCAGCTGGTTAATCTGGGAATCTTAAGACAATGTTACAATTGTCTCATGTACACAGACAACCCTCTCCTCCTTCCTACTAACACATATACTTGTGAGAGATGCAACTATATAGCCAGACTGGAGGCTGAACTCTCTCAACTCAGGACTGGCAAGACCAGACAGGAGGAGATAGTACCCACACCCAAAGCAAAACCAGTCACACATAAAACCACCACTACTACAAACCAAACACATAAGAACACAAAGACATACTCGGAGGCTCTTATAAAAAACTTACCAAAACAACAGAGGCCTCCAAAGAAGACGCCCAGAAATACACCCCCACAAAACGCAACACCTACAACACATACCTCAAGCAACAGGTGTGTCACACAATCACAGCCCCTAAGGCAAAACACTATGCCAGAGACATTAGTAATAGGTGACTCTATAGTCAGACACACCGACGTTCCACTTACCAGGCTGAAAAAGGAGAGGATAACGGTGAGCTGCCTATCGGGAGCTAGGATCCGCCACATTACACACACACTCAGGTCACTCCAAAGCAAGTACAAGTATGATTCAGTCATTGTCCATGCGGGTGTGAATGACCTGAGATGTACCTCCCTGGACTACATGAAAAGAGACATTGAGGAGCTCTCCGATTATGTAGCCCAGACTGGTATGACCCTGACCCTGAGCAGCATCCTGCCTTCACCAAGAATGATGCCTCAGTACAAAGACAAAATGATCAGTTTTAACAATTGGCTTAATCACTGGTGTCATTCTAGGGGGATCCAATGTCTGTCAGCCTGGGATGACATGCTGGACAAGCCACGTTGCTTCGTAAGGGATGGCTTGCACCTGTCACCACTGGGCTTCCGGATACTGGCCAAGGCTCTTGCCACCCCCATAGTGCCTTTTTTAGGCAATGCTCAAAGGACAAATCAACCTCCATAAAAAACAAAAATGGAAAAAAATTAAGGGTTATGCTGCTCAACGCCATAAGTCTAAATCTCAACATGCAGGCACTCGAAGCACTTCTCAGTATGGAGAACATCGATGTCTGTGCAGTAACTGAAACCTGGTTCAAGGCTCCTGAGAGCACTCCAGCGCTACCAGGCTATACCTCATATCATGCGTTTTGGCCTCAAGTTCCAGGCCGAACCACAAAGGGAGGGGGAGTGTCCATTTTCATAAAGGACACCTACACCTCTCGATTGGTGGCTACCCATGAAGCATCAGAAACCATACAAGTTTTACTCACCATAGGCAAAACTGCCATACAACTGGTCGCATGTTATAGAACACCCTCCCAATCCCAGGAATCCCATCAAGCATTCCTGAAAACACTGGAGGATATGAATGTCACACCAAACACCATCATATTGGGTGACTTCAACTACCCCAACATAGACTGGGCCCACTATTCTAGCCCTAACACCCTAGCCCAAAGATTCCTGGAATTCATAAACTCAAATGCTATGGAGCAACTGGTCACTTCTCCTACGAGGAGAGATAATATACTTGACCTGATTATCACAAACATGGGGTCCAAATGCTCCGCACCGGATATAAACCCCTCACTAGTAAGATCTGATCATAAACTGATCACGTTGGATGTACATATCCCACCCCCACCCCCAGAACAAAAGACTACAGTGAAAAACTTTTCAAAAGCTGACTTTGCGCTCCTTAAGTCAGAAATGATATCCTTTAAGCCTACTGGGTTAATGGAAACCACATCCCAAAATACTGAATCCTTCATAAAAGCCTTCTACGGACATCTCCAAGAATGCATGGATCAAGCAATCCCAACTAAAACCAAGACCCTCTCCACCAAGGGAAAACGCCCGGTTTGGTGGACCCGGCTATAAACAAACTGTACAACAAAAGAAGGAAGCTACTGCAGGACAAAGCCAAATCCCACAAGGGAAAGGCTTCCCTGATCAGCACAAGTAAAAAACTACGTTCTCTCATAAAAACATCTAAAGCAAACTTTGAGAAAAAGATTGCCAAGGATACCAAAGACAATCACAAGGCCTTCTTCAATTATGTCAGAACCTTGGGAGGAAATTCTCAGATATGCTCTGAGTTAGTACACAATGACAAAAATTCACTGACCCTACCGACATTGCCTATATTCTGACAGAAAGGTTCAGTGCAAATTTCTCCTCTCCTCACCCCTAAAGATGAAGTAATTATCCCTGCTGAATGTAACCTACCTGTCATCACAGACATACAGGTGAAATCAGCACTCAACAAGGCAAAAAACACAGCATCTATGGGACCCGATGGTATCCCCGGTTGCGTGTTACGTGAACTTCAAGATGAACTAAACCCGCCCCTAAGAACGCTATTCAATCTTAGCCTCACTACAGGATATGTACCTGAACACTGGCGCACAGCAACAGTGGTCCCACTCCACAAAGGGGGAAATTCTACTGACCCTGGTAACTACTGCCCCATAAGTTTGACCAGCCTGGTCTGTAAGGCTATGGAAAGAATCATCATGGAACTCATAAATGGCGACATTGGGGATCTGCAGACCCTTGATCCCACACAGTTCGGTTTTGTAAAAGGCAGATCCTGCCTCTTAAACCTGGTTGACTTCTTCGAGACAGTCACTAGTGCCATCGATGAGGGCAAGGCTGTCCACACTGCCTACTTGGACTTGGCTAAGGCCTTTGACATGATACCACACTCTGACATCATTGACAAGCTCAGCAGCCTAAATGTAAATCCATATGTCACAAGATGGGTAGCAAACTGGCTAAAAAACAGAACCCATAAGGTTAAAATTGCTGGAGCCATGTCAGACTCAAAACCAGTCACAAGTGGTGTCCCACAGGGCTCAGTCTTGGGTCCACTCTTATTCGGCATTTACTTCTCAGATGTGAAAGCAAATATGGAAGGATTATGGCTGACAAAGTTTGCAGATGACTGCAAACTGGGTGCTATAGTTGATTCACCTGCTGACACACACATCCTACAGAAAGGTCTCACTGAAACGGACAACTGGTGCCGGAATCATGGCCTCAAACTTAACGCCAAAAAATGTATAGTCATCCCTTTGGGAAAAACAAAGTACCCACAAATTATCACGTAGACAATAACCCACTGAATACGGAAGAAGTAATCAGAGACCTGGGGACTCAAGTCGATAGTGACCTCTCCTTTGACAACCATGTTGCCAAAGTGGTCAGAAAGACATTCTACCTTGCCCATCTCATCATGAAGGGATTCTCATCCAGATCAAAGGAGGTCATTGTACCTCTATATTCCTCCCTTGTCAGGCCCATGATTGAATATAATGCTCCATTTGGGATGTATCTCACCCGGCACATGCAACAACTGGAAAGACCCCAGAAGTACCTCACCAAGAGGATCATAGGTCTCAAACATGTGCCTTATCCAGCTAGATTAAAGAAACTCCAGCTCTATTCAGTAGCATACCGCCTGCTCAGAGGTGATTTGTGCCTAACATACAGGGCCATGTCCAACCAGGAATTGATGGACATGCTCCATCTCAAAAAATCCAAATCCACCAGAACCATGCGAGCTAAAGATTTCAACCTCTGCACAAATATGAATAGGACATGCTGGAGGGATAGATTCATAACACAGAGGTTACCCATACTCTGGAACAAAATCCCAGTTCATGTGAGACAGAGCCCTTCATTGGCACTGTTCAAGAAAAATCTCGATGCATGGATGGGAGATCGCAAGTTTACCCCGAGAGTCACCTCAGTGTCACTACTAGACAGAGGTATAGTTTACTAAATAATGGGGTCCCACATGTGTCACTACTAGAGAGGCGCAACTATATAGTATGGGGTGGCGTAAAGCCACATCACTGTTGGCTAGGCTTATAAATGCCCCCGGGCAGATAGCCTAGTACACTACTATGAAACTATGAAACTATTTTTGGTAGTAGGTAGTTCAGGAACTATGTTAAAGGCATTTATGAAGGATTTATTTGCTTCTGAGGTGTTGCTGACACTGTATTTGATCCCCTGATGTTGGAAATGAAGTGTGTGGGGGTATTTCCTTTGGAATCTGATTTGCTTTTGTATCAAAAAACTACAAAATGAAGATAGTTTTTGATGTTCCATTTTAATTTCTAGAGGAAGATCTTGGGCAAAAAGTATTTATTTCCATTCAAGATCACGTTTCTTTTTTTTCTTTTTTTTTTTTTTTTTTGCCGATGTAAGGATTCTGGTTGCATGTTGGAAATTAAGCAATTTTACATATACTAGTCGTGGTTTAGTGGAGTCTAATAATGGCCGTAAGGCTTGGTGTGCTCTTTCTATTGTTATTTTGCTTGCTTCAGTGGTGTTTTCAAGTAGAGCCCCAAATATAGCCAGAATTGTTTCCAGTACTCAATTCTTTCTGGTATGCCCCTCAAGATGATATTATTATGCCTGGATCTTGCTTCTAAGTTCAGGATTTTTTTGCTGCATTTCTTGTATAGATTTGTTGTAAGCTTTAGATTCCTTCTGGAGTTCTTCGATTTTAGTTTCATTTTCAAAGATTCTGGCTTCTGATTTTTCCACTCTGGTTGCAGTGTGGTTAATGGAATTCCCAAAAGATTTTAGGTGGTCTGAGAAATGTTGTATGACTAATTGTAGAGGCTGTAGAGCAAAATGTAGGTCATCAGGGTTTGTAGATTCAGTTTTATTTTTACTGGATGATTTAGTGGTTTCTTGTTTACCAGTTCTAGGCCTTTTAGTATTAATGTCTTTTTCTAGAGATCTAAGTGCTGAAAACTTAGTTTTAGTAGTTTGTGAGTCCATGGTATCTGAGTCAGTCAGCATTATTTCTCTTTTGTTGCTTAGGAGATGCAAGGAGATATTAGCCTCTGGGTGTTTTTGTCAGCCAGCAAGCAGAGCACATGCGAAGGAATCCTGACAGTATCAAAGCTAGTCTTACTATTTTTCAGTATTCTCCTCTGTTTTTGGTAGTTTTTCCAAGTTGTATCAGTTAGTCTTGATGACTATCAAGTTTTATTTTTCCCTGGATCGCAATTTTTGTCAGAAAAGTAGCTTTTTATATTGGTATTTGGAGAGCAAGGTAACTGCAGCGTTTATAGGTCAGTGGCCATTTTGGATCAAAGTCCAAATAATGTTACATTTTTGTCTGTTATATTTGATTATACACTACCAGTCTGAGTCACATGCGAACTTATTTTACTAAATTTCCTCTCTATTTGACATGTTTGTCTTTTCCCAGTTAGGGGTTGCCACAGCAGAACTCCCACCTGCTAATGATTAGCAGTAGATTTTTATGCTGCCAAGTTGCCGGCCTGACACCCTACCTTCAGCAAAGGCATGCCCAGTCACACATGTTTTTCAGAGGCCACTCGACCGTGGGGAGGACATGCAGACTCCACACAGAAGGCTCTCCAGCCGAGAATTGAACAGGAGAACCTCTTGCTGTGAGGCAACAATGCTACCGCTGTACCACCGCAGCTTCATAAGACATAATTGACATAACAGTAAAGGACCAAACACTGAGCCCTGAGGAACTCCTCTGTAAATAGTAACCCATTGTGAAAAAGCATCAGTTATTTTCTCTAGACATTTCCTATAATAAAACTAGTTCTTTATCCAGTTAATAATGTGTCCATTGAAGTCCAGTTTGAATAGTAAGACAATCAAACATAAATGTATTTATATAAATAATAAGAATCTGAGTCATCATATTATGTTCAAATAGTGAGCTGCAAAGCATAATCTATCCATGTTAAATTTATCAAGCATCCTATGTCTATTGTTAGACAAGGTTATGAAGCCAGTGTTTGACTACAATCCCATGTGGTGTTTTGTGTACAATTAATGGCAGGATTAAGCTGATAGCTACATCTTGATCCATTAATGCAGTTTCTAAGTGTAAATATATGTGTTTTACTGTTGGGTATTTTATCATAACTGAGTTTTTTTTCTTTTTTTTTGCTCTGTAAGAGGGTTTCTTTGTCCTTACTTCCTTGAGCATACTTTTCACTGTCTGACATTCAGACTAAAGCAAACTACTTCCATAATACACCCCCACAAAAGTATAAAATATTTGCTTGCGTTCCTGTATTATTACTGCACAGCTCTGTCCTGTCTCATTTGTCAAGGATATCCCTAATTTTATTATAATCTGCCTTATAAAAATTTCTGCACTGTGATATGGTTATGGCAGGCGAAACTTTCCATACCAAGCTATTCTGGTCAGAGTTCTCCAGCCTTGGAGCACTGATTCTTTCCTTATCATTGCATTCTTTATTAACTCACATTACAGCTAAAATTTCATGCAGTTGAGTTGACCATCTGGACATAATGTTTAATAGCACTGAGCTCTGGTAGTTTTTGAATTGAGACTTTTTTCTAGCATGCATGTGTGCCCACAAATATCAGGTAAATTCAGGTCAGCTGCAATGGTGTTGGCTCATTTACAAAAAGATGTTTAGAGGGGAATCCAAGAATAGCTGCAGATTAATTATTTATTTTATTTATTTGATTATTTATTTATCTTATTTATGTATTGATTTTCTCTTATGTGTTTGCAGTAGTTCTTTGTCTTCTAACAAGAATCAATTTGCATTCAGGCATCTTCACTAAACTTTTCTTTTTTATATTCTAGAACTTTTGACACCTCCATCAAGAGTTAAACCACCATTACAATAAACAACTCTGTTCCTTGTTCCTGTTACATGAACATACTGGGTGAGTAGTGTTTAATAGAGCTACCAGGAAGAAGTTTAACTCTAAGTAACTATTTCGTTTCAACTTATTCTATGTCCTGTTCAGCCTTTTTCTAATAAAATAAACATGCCCCTAGCAAAGAAAAGAATACTTCTGTTATGAGTAAATCATAACCGCAAGAAAACTCCATGGCACCGAGAGACAGTAGCCACGAAGGCTAAAAAATCATGCTGAATTAACCAACTCAACTAGAGAAAAAGCAGCTATGTTTTTTGTAAGCAAGAGTTAAGCAACCACTGGTTTAAATAACTATTGAGACAAATATGCCAGCTACCAGCCCCCAGGCCTTTTTTGTATATGTCCTAATAACACTGTTTCCACCTTGCACTACAGACATTGTTGCTTCCTGTTAGAATTAAAACCCTGAAGCATAACCACCTTGCACTATGAGTAAGTGTGATAACAAATAACAAAGTAAAATAAGATCAAAGCCTCTGACTGAATCAGACAACAGTTAAACTAACAGACATGCTAAGAGTACATGCACATACGTATATACACGTGCATGTATATTTATTTATTTATTTGTCTTTGCTTACTGTGAAAGTCAACTGGATTATATCCATTTTCAGAAGAAGCCTGGGAGGAAAACTCCATTTGCTTACATTGCATTATACTAAGTTCCAGTTAAACACATAGTTACATTTCTATTTACATTTGTACAGAAATGGTAGTTATGTTTATACATTCTAAAATTTTCCAGAGGTAGAGGTTGCTAAAGTGCAACTTAGTGGATTGTACAGGCAGCAGTTATGTATAAAAATTGTTTTATCATAATATACATGCATACATATACAGTGATGTTTTATTGTGTTTATTTGCTAGCATCGGAAATGTGTACTGATAATGGCATATGGTTTTGTTTTGTTAAATATCATTGCTGGTTGTCTGTCTGTTAAGAAACTGGCAATGATTCAGTGTTCCTTTGGTTTGGACTTTAGTTTACTGATGCCCAGTGAATGACTGCGTACAGTGCATTCTGTTTCTGCACTGGCAAAGATTAACTCAGTTTACGCTGTGCACGTTTGTCTCACAATGTGATCATTAAGTTATTCCTATATATAACCTACGGGTGTGAGGGGCAGAGCTCCAATGTACAAGTATCCCATTAAGTCATTTTTTGTTTAGCATGTCTGGTAGACATTTTCAGTATGTTTTTATGCAACACTAGAAGTATGATAGTTTCAACCACCTTTTCAGATAAGTTGTAAGTTGACAAGGTAAAGCACAAGGTTCATAGGTTCATAGGTAGGTACTAGGCTATCTGCCCGAAGGCATTTATATGCCTAGCCAGAATGTGTTGGCTTTTGCCACCCCCTTAGATTAGTTTCCTGTGCCTCTGTCCAGCAGACCTGTGCCTCTGTCCAGCAGAGCCACTGAAGTGATCCCCGGGGTAAACTTTCTGTTTCCCATCATAGCCAACTTTATATGCAGAGCCTAATATATATATTTATATATATATATATATATATATATATATATATATATATATCTAGGGATGTGTGGGGGGTGGGGGTGTAGTACAAGCTAAGTATCATAACCCAAAAGCTTAGTAGCAAATTCAAAAGTACTCAGTAACCACTACAAGTGTTGAGTTCTACAAGATTATACCACATTTTTACTAATTGTCCTTCCACTAGGCAGGCTTGCTGCAAACCCTTTATCATACATTTTATATTAGTCAAACTTTAGATCATTTCAGAAGCATTAAAATAGCATTTCTTCTTCTCAGAACTTCACTTTTTATGCATCCTCATCAGCCTACAGCTCACTTATGGCCACTAATACAAATTCAAAACTCTGCAAAACTTGTCTCCTTTTTTAATAATTTCTCAGCGCTTGATGGCCTTACAATCCCACAGTTTTTTAATTTGCTCTTGTGAACTCAGACTAAGATGTCTGTCCCTATGCGTGCATGCTTCACTCTTTCTTGTTGGACAAACTCAGCCCACTGTTAGTATATGAGGCAGACCCCGAAGATCATCTTAACCAGTCACACACCAAGCCTTGTCTCTGGTAACCAATACCAGATTAAGTGCTTGGCCCCACCCAGGAGACCATCCGCCACCAATCCTTCCTCCTCCTCTCTACCAGCTCCTAGCTCTATCTGCCTCTCTGTCTCTAAGGAGAGGATGGGGAAGTCAAGACAAATAATGTTCCAAACCTTCCCTTATTTCGTCGTGCATGAATCCGTATATGAATCACAGTGGCCTCTGGTATGTGGTGCAAGCCATGCACCAGCCCTGTGTGATTTGAGGACAGTGGTTAGGAATACAAGTCATAGCTTCTTAGCCACAGTCAGTGCATTATTGTATAGCTTCATCGGAGACTGTGACATGGAGAATAAAGCGGCCCCATCGGTAATACCCAAAAGAGTGCTGATCATGATTACTCGTTCACACCATTTCTGCAAATGCATCTTAGTATTGGTTTTAACAAAAAGATATGGACCTTTGTGGCTTTTTCTCACTCTTCCCAGTATCAACAAGTAGACCATATGGTCTATCTCACCATTCATGAAAACATGTTTCAGAAAGACTTAATTTTCATTGCTTTATCCATATGACTTTTGTCTGTTACTTCAGGTGTTCTAAATATATATCCAACTATCCCTTTTCTTCCTGCTCTGAGAGATATCTTTGGATCATTTGCAGTTTTATCCCTATCCATTATTTCATTTTATTTTACATTTGTTGACCAGGAATGTTTGACTGGACACAGATCCATTTTCAGTGGAGGCCTGGGGAGAAAAGCTCCAATAGCAGTACATACAAGAAGATTTCATAAAAGAAAAAAATAGCATACATAACGAAATATTCCATTATTCTGATCTGAACAGAACATGTTCTTTTCATTACTGATACTTTTATCTGCGCTGCCCATTTTCATTGCACAATAGTTAGTATTTTGTTGTCTTTGACGAATAGCTTCTGTATATTCCTGTATTATTGCTGTAAGATTCCCTCATTCCCTCTCTATCTGCTTACATTATGGCACTGAGACTAGGTATTTAATAAGACCATTCTCAGATTACTCTTACAAAGAGGCATCTGTACTAAACTGGACTTTCTGTATTTAAAATGTAGTTACCTGGAACTTACATTACAAATGTTTTTACATATCCACTGAAAACATTAAGCCTTCTAAATTTTTCACGTGACCCAGAACTGAATATGGTAAAAAGATTGTCTGGTCTGCCTAAAGTGCTAATTTGTACTATATTTCAAGTTTTCTGAGCTTTCCTGATACCACTACATTAAGGGATGAATTCTCTCAATTAAAAAATAGCTTCTTCAACCCAGGCATTAAGAAAGGCAGAAAGGCTTTACTAAGGAAGAACATGCAGTCCTCATGCAGACCCCAAAGGGTGGGCATGGATGGTGCCACCTGGAACTAGTCTAATCTGCTGTAGCAGAATTTCTTATTGCAGGTTATTGCAGTTGGTAATAATGGAAAGACTGTCCTACAGTGTCACACAGATGTTGGCACAACTGCCTATGCCCATTAAAAGGCATTGGATTTCTGTGCAGCACAGATTACAATGGATGGTGGAAGATCATATCCTAAGCAGCTTATACATACAGTGGCCTCCCGATTGTTTCATGTATCCTGTGCACAGTGTTTCATTTTTAGGCACCTCTGGACTATAGTCTGGCTGAACATTTAGTTCATGTAGGCAAACTGAACTACACAGCTCTCATTATTTTTGAAAAAAAATATCTATATAAGTTTATCAAACCTTCACTTGGGCTGGTACCTTATCAATTAATTGATATCCTTTCACAGGAAGCACTTTGGCTGAGGATGCTGATGTGCATTCCAATATTGAACAAGGGACATATGACTGCTATGAATACTATGCAAGTGCCTGATGTTACCTGTGTGTCTCTGACAGTCTTCGAATGTACACTCATTGCATATGGCTTGAAAAACAATGTACTGGAGCACAATTCATGTAGGTGGGATAAGAACAATACTTTGACAGAGTTGCAAGGGACACGGAGAGCTGTGGACCCAGAGACCCCTAATGAAGATGTACACACAGTGGCTGCATCCCAGTACCATGGTCCCCCAGTTTGGGAATGTGCCCATTCTGTTAGCCTTAAGTTACTCCTGGGTCCTCATACACAACATACCATCACATAGGTACAGATGTCAATGGAACCTAATGGACAGATGCCAAGGAGCCCCATCCAAGGATAGTCTGTTGCCACATGGGCCATCCAGGAAATGGTCACCATGATAAAAGTTTCTTAGCAGTTCTGAAATACCTGGCTGTACTTCTTCATGCCTCTTATGGCAGTCACAATCTCCATATGCTGTCTCCACTGTATGATGTCACACAACTGCACATCTTCCAGATATGTCAATGGTTAGACATGCATGGGCTAGCTTACTGGCAAATTAGTATGTGCATTTCTAGAAAGTGAAGAACCCAGTCACTGGGGATGCACAAGCCAGTGCATTTCTTTGTGCTGGTCCCAAGCCCGGATAAATGGGGAGGGTTGCATCAGGAAGGGCATCCGGTGTAAAACTATGCCAAATCATACATGTGAACAACAGTACAGATATACATACTAGATCGGTCAAGGTCCGGGTTAACAATGACTGCCACCAGTACTGTTGGCCAACAGTGTGCTGGCTGAAATTGGGCTACTGTTGGCCGAAGGAGGAGAAGAGGGGGAAGGCATGCCCAAAGGCAGGTAAAGGCTAGAACTGTGATAGTGAGGGTCGTAACTTTGAATGTTGGAAGTATGACTGATATAGGGAGAGAGCTAGCTGATATGATGAATGGAAGGAAGGTTGGTATATTGTGTGTGCAAGAGACCAGATGGAAGGGGAGCAAGGCTAGGTGTATCGGAGGTGAGTTCAAATTGTTTTATCATGGTGTGGATGGGAGTAGAAATTGCATAAGGGTTATCCTGAAGGAACAGTATGCTAAGAGTGTTTTGGAGATGAAAAGAGTGTCAGATAGAGTGATGTTTATGAAGCTGGAAATTGATTTTGTAATGATGAATGTTGTTAGTGCATATGCTCCACAATTTGGGTGTGCGATGGATGAGAAAGAAAAAATTTGTAGTGAGTTGGATGAAGTGGTGATGACTGTACCCAAGGGTGAGAGAGTGGTGATTGGAGCAGATTTCAATGTGCATGTTGGTGAAGGGAACAGTGGGGATGAGGAAGTGATGGGTAGGTATGGTGTTAAGCAAAGCAATGCAGAAGGTCAGATGGTAGTGGATTTTGTGAAAAGGATGGTCATGGCTGTGGTGAATACATATTTTAACAAGAGGGAGGAGCATAGGGTGACATACAAGAGTGGAGGAAGATGCACACAGGTGAATTATATCTTATGTAGAAGGGCCAGTCTGAAGGAGATTGGAGACTGTAAATGGTGGCGGGGGAAAGTGTAGTTAGGCAGCATAAGATGGTGGTTTGTAGGATGACATTGGTGATCAAGAAGAGGAGGAGGAGTGTGAGGGCAGCACCAAGGATCAAATGGTGGAAATTGAAAAAGGGTAATTGTGAGGTGGAGTTTAGGGAAGAGTTAGGACAGGCACTGGGTGGCAGTGAAGAGTTACTGAATAGCTGGGTAACTACAGCATAGCTAGTAAGGGAGATGGCTGGAAAGGTGCTTGGTGTGGCATCTGGAAAGAGGAAGGTGGACAAGGAGACCTGGTGGTGGAATGAGGAAGTACAGGAGAGTATACAGAGAAAGAGGTTGGTGAAGAAGAAATGGGATTGTCAGAGATGAAGATAAGAGTATAAGGAGATGAGGTGCGTAGCAAAGAGAGAGGTGGCGAAGGCGAAGGATAAGGCATATGAAGAGTTGTATGAAAGGTTGGACACTAAGGAGGGAGAAAAGGACCTGTACCGATTGGCTAGACAGAGGGACCGAGCTAGGAAAGATGTGCAGCAGGTAAGGGTGATAAAGGATAATGAGGGAAACGTACTCACAAGTGAGGAGAGTGTGTTGAGCAGATGGAAAGAGTACTTTGAGGGGCTGATGAATGAAGAGAATGAGAGGGAGAGAAGGTTGGATGATGTGTGGATAATGAATCATGAAGTGCAGTGGATTAGCAAGGAGGAAGTAAGGATAGCTATGAAGATGATGAAGAATGGAAAGGCTGTTGGTCCAGATGACATACCTGTAGAAGCATGGAGGTGTTTAGGTGAAATGGCAGTGGAGTTTTTAACTAGATTGTTTAATGAAATCTTGGAAAGTGAGAGGATGCCTGAGAAATGGAGAAAAATTGTTTTGGTACCGATTTTTAAGAATAAGGGGGATGTGCAGAGCTGTAGACACTACAGAAGGATTAAATTGATCGGTCACAGCATGACGTTATGGGAAAGAGTAGAGGAAGCTAGGTTAAGAAGGGAGGTGATGATTCATGATCAGCAGTATGGTTTCATGCCAGGAAAGAGCACTACATATGCGATGTTTGTTCTGAGAGTGTTGATGGAGAAGTACAGAGAAGATCAGAAGGAGTTGCATTGTGTCTTTGTGGACTTAGAGAAAGCATATGACTGGGTGTCTAGAGAGGAGTTGTGGTATTGTATGAGGAAGTCAGGAGTGTCAAAGAGGTATGTAAGAGTGGTACAGGATATGTACGAGGGCAGTGTGACAGCGGTGAGGTCTGCTGTGGGAGTGATGGATGCATTTAAGGTGGAGGTGGGTTTACATTAAGGATCAGCTCTGAGCCCTTTCTTATTTGCAGTGGTGATGGACAGGTTGACAGATGAGATCTGATAGGAGCCCCCGTGGACTATGATGTTTGCATATGACATTGTGATCTGTAGTGAGAGTAGGGAACAGGTGGAGGAGAACCTGGAGAGGTGGAGATATGCTCTAGAGAGAAGAGGAATGAAGGTCAGCAGGACTAAGACAGAATATATGTGTGTGAATGCGAGGGAGGATAGAGGAATGGTGAGGATGCAGGGAGTAGAGGTGGTGAAGGTGGATAAGTTTAAATACTTGGAATCAACAGTTCAGAGTAATGGTGAGTGTGGAAGAGAGGTGAAGAAGAGAGTACAGGCAGGATGGAGTGGGTGGAGAAAAGTGTTAGGAGTGATTTGTGACAGACGCGTACTAGTAAGAGTGAAAGGGAAGGTCTACAAGAGGGTAGTGAGACCAGCTATGTTATATGGATTGGAGACAGTGGCATTGACAAAAAGGCAGGAGTCAGAGCTGGACGTGGCAGAGTTAAAGCTGTTAGGATTTGCACTGGGTGTGACAAGGGTGGACAGGATTAGGAATAAGTATATTAGAGGGTCAGCCCAGGTTGGAAGGTTTGGAGACAAGGCCAGAGAGGCAAGATTACGTTGGATTGGACATGTGCTGAGGAGGGATGCAGAGTATAATGGGAAAAAGATGCTAAGGATGAAGCTGCCAGGTAACAGGAAAAGAGGAATGCCTAAGATAAGGTTTATGGATGTGGTGACGGAGGACATGCAGATGGTTGGTGCGACAGAGCAGGATGCAGAGGACAGGAAGAAATGGAAACAGATAATCCGCTGTGGTGACCCCTAACAGGAGCAGCCGAAAGAAGAAGAAGATTTCTAGAAAGTGAAGGAAGTTGAGGCATACTGTGTGCGTCTGGCCAGATGTTGTGCCATCCCAGGACATGGCCTGCCATGTGACTCTGTATATTCTTCATGCACAGCCACACTCCTCTACCACATGAGATACCATATAGTGTAACCTCTAGTTAACAGTTATCTGCTCAAGTCACATTTGAAGATCTTGAGCTGAATCTTCAGTGATGAGTGCTGGCTCATGTAACACTGTTCAGCTTATGTTGTTGGGTAATGTCTGGTGCACAGTGTGAATAAATAAATCATGCACTGCACCACACAGGCTGTACTGGCTTCACCACAACAACCACTATATTGTTTTCCAGTTTTGTTTTTGTGGCTCTGCCACTTGTGTGTTGTCAAGAATATTAGTAAGGTGTGCTAACCACTACAGTGATGTGCAACCATGTGGAAGGTGCTGTCTATTTCCTCATTCAGTTGTGCTTGTGGCTGAGGTGGTTTCTGTTGATCGAATAGTCTAGGTAGGGTGTTTCCTAACAGTCATGTTGTGTAGCATGAAACAGACACACACAGAACAATGTTCTTGTTAACCTTGTCATGTAACTACTGAAGTTCCCCTCCTGAGGCATCAAGATATCTGAAATGGGCAATGAGTAAGCTAGACATACAGCATAGCAAGTGACTGGTCACTGTGACATAATAATGTACTGCTAACATTTGCAGGTGGCACATTGATATCAACCATGTCTTGAGGGGTATCCTCCATCACCTGCAGTGGAAAACATTTGAGATGACATAGTACATCTTATAACCATACACAAAGTTGTGCATTACTTGGCAGTGTGATTTTTACACTAGCTGGAAGTAGTGGTGAAAGTTACACATGTCATATGGTAGCATCAGGTATACTGCCAACATAGTAAACTTACAAATACGTCATGAAGCCCTCTGCACTGAAGACAATCTGACAGTTCAAGCAATAGTATCCCTTCCTCTTAACATGCATATTTGGTTCATTATTCCAATAGCAAATGTACCTGTTGTGACAAAGGGAAATACTGCCACCACAGCTATCTGGAATTTTGTAAATAATTATATGTCACTTGTGGATATCAACATGATCTATATAAGATGCTTGTGCTACAGCTGTATTAGAACTGTAGATGTCATGTGTATATCAAACTGGTTTGTACAGATGTGTGTTAAAAATGTATTTTATAAAGTGCTTGTGCTTAAAATGTAACCACAGTGTGCCCTGCTGGAAGAGAACAGAGATGTACATGCACTATTGGAACTGTTTAAATGTATATATTTTAACAGTGGAAAATGAAATACAGGAGGTTAACTTCAGTCCAGCAAATTTTAGGAAAATAACTGAAATTAAATTACTTTATGGATATGCCATAAAAGATGCAATTCAATGCAGCAAGGAGTCATACTGTCTAAAACTAGGGAGCTCCCTGCGTTGTCCTTAGGGTGAAATAATTACCAGTCTTGAAATGCGGAGGAACGTAATTGTTTTATGACTTCCAGCATCTGCCAAAGATATGTATTTTCACAAGTTAATGCTAAGTACTGCCAGATTCCAGCAGTGGGCGTTTCACCTGGGATAGAGTCAAATGACAAGAAATTATGCCATTTTGCAATCTATCCCAGCAGTAATATTTCAGATATTAATTTGAGAACTCTCTTAGAGAGAGACAAAGATTTCTGTATTTGATCCTGGACCTGACAAAAAACATTCACCACACATCTGCCTTGCTCTGATGAAGTAAGTTTCTAGATAACAATATAATTCTCTTGGATATAGTCAAGAATATAGGAAAGCTTAGTTTAGATATTTTTCTTTATTTGAGAGTGTCCTACAATGTTGTTTTAAATATTTCCTGTGATTTTGAACTCTGGTGTCACTGTGAATATATACTGACCATTTTTCTTATTCTTTAATTATTTATTAAATATATTCTGAAAGCCTGCAATGGAAAAGGAGCACTACTTGCTTGGGCAGTCTACTCCAGTCAGCGCTTTATGAGGGACCCCATTCCAAATACCTTTGGCTAGGGACCACCTTGACTGGGAAGGTGGAAAAGGAAGCAAGCAAGTAGGTGTGTTTGAAGAGATGGGGGAATTGGATGATAAAGAGTTATAACAGGAGTTAAAACAGAAATGGTTAGGTGGAAATCTTCCTGTTACTAATGCTTTGATAACTTTTAGCCCCATATTAAAAACATATATAGTTCAGATAAACAGCATGTCTTTCTATGTTAACTTCTGCTAGTCTTGTAGCTCTCCAAAGTTTTTGATTTATGAGGGAAAGTAATGGGGGATCAATGTAGTTTGGTGTAGTGAAATAGAATATCCCCCCAAATTGGTGTAAGGTGAGATGGTTCTTAGAGTTGGTTAAGGTAGTGTAAAAATGTATATAACCCTGAGATTGTGTTGACTAGTGCATCTTGATTGGAATATTAAGCTGTGTTATTAATTAGAGAGCTAATACCAGTCGTTGAAATAATTGTCACTGGTGGTATTAATGTATGACAAAATGCGTCAGGTTAAATGTTAGTGTTTCCAGGTATATTTCTTATCTTTGGTCTAGAAGCTTCAGGGTAATAAACCCACATATTTATATGTTGTTAGTTTTATAACAGATTAGGTATTACTATATTAATAATATACTGTTGTTAAAGTCTAGTACACACAAGAGCATACTGAGAAAAATGTTCTTCAAAGAGACAGTCATAAAACAATAAGCAAATCAGATCATATATAATACTTACGCATTCTATAGCATTTGTCAAACTTATAAAGCATATATAATACTTATGCATTCTATAGCATTTGTCAAACTTGAAAAGCATTTAACATCACAATTTGTTCCATTAACTATTTTTAACACCATGTATCTGCCAACTAAGTCGAGGGAATTATTATTAAAAACATCACGTTAAGGCGAGAATGAATAGCTTAGCTATGCTAGTTATTTGGATTGATAGACATGAGAGTAATAGATTACACATTTTCATTTGGTCTTTTACTTCCCATTTTCATTGCCCTTTCCTCATCTTCCCTTTTCTTTCTTCATTCATGAAGCTTATATTGTTGTCCAAGTCTGATAAAACTTGTATGTGGAGTTATTTATAGAAGTATAGGCAAAGGTAGCATATAAAAATAGGTTCCAGAAGTTTTGTCAAAAGAAAGAAATGTCATGGCTTCCTTTGTATTGCAATGCACAGTTTGTAGGTATTTGCATTGTTCCATGTGTGGTTGAGTGGAATATCAGGGCAGAGAATATTCAGAATGAAAAGATTGTTGTGCTGACCACTAGATGGGAGTGTAATCTGTTATTGCATGGCAAAGTTGGCTTGTGAAGCCAAGTCAAAGGTGTTGGAGAATGAATTCAAAGTGAAGCAGGGGCGGCTCATGCTATAGGACTGCGGAACTGCAGCCCTTCCACCTGTAAAATGGGTCCCCCACCTGTGCATAAAATAAAGTCCCCAGTCCCCCGTAGAACATATAAAAATAAAAAAAAATAAAAAAATATATTGGACTCCGTGCATGCGTGCTTAGTTCCTGGCTGCTGTGTTAGGCAGACCAGAACTCCAAGCATGCATGCTCAGGCATTCCTGAGCTCCAGACTGCTCATTTAGGCAGTCCAGATAGGGAAGGGTGTAAACTCCACCCTTCCAACCCAGAGATCTGTGCGGTGACGACCGCACAAACCGGAAGGTCACAGGACTGCATCACCCACAGGCTGGACCAATAGCAGGAGGCTCCAGCCTCCTCACATCTCACAGGAGACCGAGACCAGTATGCATGGGCTAGTAAGGAGGACAGGATTGCATTTTCAAACAGCTGCAGGATCACCGTATAGAGGACCGATCTGGGAAACAGGATCACATTCGCCAGTATGGAGGACCGAGTACAGGATCGCCGTATGGAGATTGGGGAAACAGGATCGCCGTATAGAGATCAGGGAAACAGGATCACATGTCCATTCTGGAGACAGGTAGTGTGTGTGTAAAACAGGATTGCATGGCCGTTCTGGTGACAGGTAGTGTGTGTGTATGGAGATCGGGGAAACAGGATCGCATGGCTGTTCTGGAGACAGTGTGTGTGCGAAATACCCCAGTTGCTTCATGACGGTGGGTAGAGAATAAGGCTTGAACCCTGTACCTTGGGCCCAAGTGACAAGAGCCTGAATTCCCTACCCACCTCCATTTCTAAACCACTTGCAGATTTTTGCCTCATATTTGTTCTGTTCCTCATAAAAGCTGTGGTTTCTGTATTTTTGTTACTTAAAACAGACAGTAGTACAGTGGTGTAGTGGTAGCAGTGTTGCCTGACAGCTATGGGTTGTCTGGTTAAATTCATGGCTGGGGTACCTTCTGTGTGGAGTCTGCATGTCCTCCCTGTGTTTGTGTGGGTTTGCTCTGGTGTCCTCAGAGGATATTTGTCCCTATTTTTTAGACTGTATTCCCCCATTATTGACTTCGTCCAGGTTTTTTGTGTTAAGGTTGAGCGCTATGGTGATAACTGAACTCACTGAATATGTTTGGGGGCTGTATTCCACCATTATTGGCTTTGTTCAGGTGTTTTGTGCTAAGATGTTGACAGCTATGGTGAGAACTGAATTCACTAAATGGTAGCCATTTAAGTTTCAGTCTTCCTTTCTTTCATAAAAATAGATAATTTGGCATAGTGGCATATTGCTCTGGCTGTTTTGCACAGGGACCTGGGTTTAATACTTGGCAGTGAAATGTATGGTGGTAAAACAGCATTTTATTCTAGCAACTTTCCAATATTATACAAGCAATGTTTAAAATGTGTCCCTGGTTTTTGGGCCCCCCCCCCAAAAAATAAATGTTGGCTTTGTCCAGATTTCTTGTGCTGCAAAGTTCAGAGATACAGCTGAGTGTTGAGTAGATTTTACAAGGAACTGGGATCTGCAGGGGAACAAAAGTTTAGTGCTGCTTATGCCAGAGCTGCTTGCATTGTAAATAGCACAACAGGTAATGTATCACCTTTTGATGCAGAAGGCTGTGGGTTCTACTCCCACAGTAGATAGATCCATTGTTAATACTGTACTCTGTTTTAAAGGGGATAGATGCTGCAGTCCTCTTTGGTGAAGATACCTAGTAACTATGAACCTGTTATCAGTTTGCCATCCATTCCCTATTGCGATATTACTAGCATTATAATTTTTTTAATGCAACATAAGCAATTTATTCCTCAAGAGCAACAGGCACTTTATTTGTAGATGAAACAATGACATATAAAGTTGTTTGCCAGCAGTAACCTCTTCATTAGTTAACAGATTCCTTTAATGTGGAATTATTTAGATGGTTTTTACTTCTTCAGAGATCGTGCATATTTACTGATACTGGTGGACTGTTGAAGTTTGAGTAGACTTTTTTGATGGAAATGCTCTGAATTGGGCAGTTCAACTGTACTGTATTGTACAAGGAATATAATTTAATACAGTCAGGAAGGTGTATCAGAGAGCATGTGTATGTTTCATGTTCAAGGGGCCTATGATTTGAAAACAGCCCAAAATTAATCTTTATCTGCCACTGGCAAAATGTATTTTCTTTGAATGTGAGTTTCAATGCTGTTTTAATGAATGTGAGTTTCAAGGGCAGAGAAGTTTTAATGCTAAGTTTATTTTCATTGTGAGACTGCATTGCTTTGTTTAGCAGATATATATTAGGGTTTATGCTGTAAAATATAAAATAAAACTTTCAAATGAAATCCATATCATCGCAGAAGTAAAGCAGTATGCACATTACAGTGTTTATAGCAAATGGGGCGAAATAACCAAAGAATGGGACATTGGAATGGCTGCAGGGGGGACGCTCCATTCGACCATGATTTTGTGAGGGGGGGAAGGGCAGCAAACTCAGACAACCCCGGCTGAACTATACCTCTCAACTCTCAAGACTTTTGCAGAATGAATAGATTTTTGCTTCTTATTTTTGCTTTGTTCTTCATAAAATTTCTGATTTTCTGCCAAATCATTTAGGAATGTAAGTCACTAAATAATGACAGAGATTGAGTTTCAGACATCATAACCTTCAGAAAAATGCATTCTAAAGCAAGACCTGTTATTCTATCAACTGTCTTTTTAGTACTGTTTGTATGTTCCCCCAATATATTTGCCCATATCCAGATTTCCTGCATTAAGAGGTTGAGAGGTACATGCAAATAAATCGCTTTATAGAATTAGGAATATCCAAACCTCACAACTGTCTCCAATTTTGCCTCAAAATGTTGCTCTCCCCTTAATAATCCCTGTGCAAAATGGCAATTTTGGAAAAAAACACGGAGGGTTTACATTTATAAATAACTGTAATGATCAGAGTTATAGATTGCTTTTATTTCAGAAATGCATGTAGATGCTCTTATTTTGTCAGCTGCTCAAGTTAACAGTACTAATTTTAAAAAGGTGTCTTTTCTTTGACAGGTTCCCAGCTGTATTGTGTGGAAATTTAATATTTTTGCATAATATATTTGGTCTGTTTTTCACAAAATTGTGGTTTTCTGGCAAATTAGTAGCAAATCATTAAAAATTGAAGTTAGAAAATAATGGCAGACATTTGAGTTTCAGATTTCATACCCTTAAAAAATTCATACAAATGCAAGACCTACTACTATTCTATTATCTTTCTAAGTTTATAAGAGCAATATTTAAAAATTGTCTTTATTTTTGGGCCTGTGTCCCACTTCTATGTATGGCTTTGTCCAGATTTCTTGCTCTGAGATTGAGAGGTATGAGTGTCAGAGCCATCATCGTCAGCCAGAGACATTTCAAACTGTGACCTACTTGTTGCACTCCATCCCCATTGTAGTGGCTCTGGATGTGTCCAAGCAAGGCAAGGAGCAGTTATGCAGTGTAAGTGTGCAGAGTATTCCCCCATCCAAGGGAGATCACAAGTATGATTTTTCAGAATGTTCTGTTTTCTGTCATATTTTTATACTGTTGATTTATGCTTCTTATTATTCAAAAAATGCATGCTGTTGCAGTGCCCTGTTGCTCTGTATTAAAGTAACATTGCTTTAATGACCATCAGGTAAGCTTGTCGGAGATTGTAAGATGCAAGTAAGCTTTAATAAGCATACTGTTAAAGAATCGTCAACATTGAAAGCCTTTTCATTGTTGCCATGCAGAAAATATTTACATAACCAGATAACGAATAAGCCTCGAGTATTGAAATGCATATGACAGTATTTGTAATAAAGGGCAGGATTACAGTATTTTCAGAAGCTCATTACATTTCTTGGAGACATGCCGGCTTTACCCGTAAACTAAATAGAATGCCAGCCTATCATGTGTGGTCCATAACCTGTGCAGTAATTCCATAACCTGTGCATTAATCCTTTATGCAATTTATCTTGAGCTTGTTTCTTTTTTGCTGTTCATTTTTTACTTTGATCATGTCTTCCCCATGAAACAAGTAGATAGTTGTTGTCAGGCAGCAGGTCTTTTTTGGATAAGAAACATTTTTAGTGCAGGTATCGCAGAGATTGCTACTTTCAGCATGTTACTTGGTACTTTTATAAAGTTGAATATAAACTATAATTAGAACTGCAGTACAAGGAGAAGTGGTTTGAGCTGAGTGCTGCTTGTTTTTTTTTATACTTGATTTTGACTGGCATTCCAGTAATGTATTTAAAAAGCAATTTATTTTTTCATGCCTCACAACCTTTGTTTTTCCATCTAGATATTAAGTAAGTTGTCATGTAGCCAATGCATTGAAATATTTTTTTCTTCTACACTTCATTTTGTCTTGATTGGACTCTTGTAATGACGGTTTCGCACCCAGGGCAGCGTATTTAATTAAAGTTCCAGTTGTTGTGGTTTTGAGCATAGCCCCATCCCTTTCTAGTTGGTCACACCCCTTCCCATTGGCCCCACCCATTCAGCTGTCTCTTGCAGCCCCCCTTTAATTTGAAGTCACCAGCCGCCACAGCGTCTGTTTATCCAAGGCTAGGGCATTACATTTCTCTGATGCTACAGGAAAGTTTGTTTTCTCTGAACATAACAGAAATGTTTCCTACTAGTGACATATCAGCTGTTTACAACCCTAGACACCTTAATACAAGCCATAGAACTGCTGCATCTTTTTCTTTCTGTCTCTGTCTCTCAGATTATGTTTATACTTCTGTACCTATCTCTCCCTCTCTCTTTCCATATATATATATATATATATATATATATATATATATATATATATATATATATATATATATATGTGTGTGTGTGTGTAGAGAGAGAGAGAGAGAGTGTGTATGTGTATATGTATATATATATATATATATATATATATATATATATATATATAGAGAGAGAGAGAGAGAGAGAAAGAGAGAGAAAACATTGCTATAATGGTCACTTTTCTCACTTCTCTTTTTTTCTCATTTCAGAAGAGTGTTCTGGCATCCTCACTCTTAGAGCAGTTGCTTAAACCCATGCACACTACCCCTTTCTTTGTACAAGAAACAACTACATTAATATTGCATTCTTCCCCCATCGGGGTAAGAGTTTAGAATCAGAGATGTTTTACAATACAGTTCATTAAAGTCCACCGATTTTGTGCTGTCTCTTTGATAATGTGCTTATATTTTTTATCCTTTTAGTCATCCTGTTTTTAAAAGTGTTTCTAAAGTATTATTCCACATTTCTACTGGAAGTGTGAAGAGCTTTGTGCTATTTGTATTCAAATAGTATGCTAATCAGTTGTCAAGGTTTTTAGCCAAATGTCCTTACTTTTCAAGGGGCTTTTTTCAATGTCTGCAGGCTTTGAGATATGACTATACCCAAGCCATAGCTTTAAAAGCTGTTAGACAATCTAACACACTATCATTTTTCAGCAGTGCAAAATATCTAATAACTTTCAATATCATCAGTAGTTCCATAATGCATATATGGCAACGAAGGAATGGTTAAGGAGAGGCAAAGTCAAACCAAGAGATGAAAGGTTAATATTGGCACTACAAGATAGTGGACCACATACACATTGCTTTACAAAGTCTATTGAACATATGGGAGAACAGACAAATGTAGGTTTTGTAAAACAGAATTGGAAACAGTTGTACACCTCATTGTTGGTTGTGACCTACTAATGGCGGAACGCCTGTATACTGATAATAATGTGGTGAGACTGTTGAACTGGGGATTGTGCAAACATTATGGCACTGAAGTGGCTGAAAGACACTGGAAACATGAGCCACAAAGCATCACAGAAAATGATGAAATCTACATCACATGGGATCATCCATTCCCAACAGTTGAAAAGATAGATGCTAGAAAACCAGATATAGTGGTCCAGGAAAAGAAGACAAAAGTAGCATTGATCATTGAAATTGCCACACCCAGTGACTACAGTGTCCTGCATACAGAGAAACACAAAGTCATAAAATATCAGGATTTGCAAGCAGAAACTAGAGCAATGTGGAAGAAAGATACCCAGATAGCTCCTATAGTAGTAGGAGCAACAGGTCTTATAAAAAAAGAGTCTACAATCATATTTAGAAATGCTACCAATACATGTAACTCTGTATGAATTGCAGAAGGAGTCATTACTGGGCACATTGCGAGTGCTGTGAAGAGCACTTTTGGCTGATATCAAAGAGTGAAACAATACTCATTTCATGAACTTTAATCGTACTTTGACATAGGAATGTGATCCATTCCCATCACTATATTAGAAACCCAAAAGATTTGGAGAAATTAAAAAAGAGATAAATTATATATATATATATATATATATATATATATATATATATGTGTGTGTGTGTGTGTGTGTGTGTATAAATACTGTATATATATATATATATATATATATATATACATATATACAGAGAGAGAAAGAGAATGTTGCTATTCCAGTTTAAAATATACACTGGAATTGATGTAGATGGAGTTTATAGCCATTTAGAAGGAAACTCAATTATAGAAATAAAACAAAAGGGTAACAAAAGAAAGTTATATGGAACACATGATTATTTGTTGTTGAATAAAGTCATAATGGAGAATTGTAAAAAGGGGAAATAATGAAAGTACGGCATGGATAAACTGCAAAAAAGCATTTTCACAGCATCCCACATTCATGGATAAAAGAGTGCTTACAAATGAAATGCACCCTACATTGATTGATTACATTACAGTGACCATGAAACAGGGCAAACCACTTTATATCTAAACCATATTAAAGGAAAAATCATTTCCCAAGGGATAAAATTTCACAGAGGGTTTTTTCCAGGGTGGTCTTTGTCATTGTTGCTCTTTTACCTTGCCTTTAGACTTGCCCTAAGACTTCTCATCTTCTTTTTGTGGATGATTTAAAACTGTATACTTCATTAGATGAGGAACTGAAAGCACAATTGGGAAGTGCTCAAACCTTTCTCAGATGATATATGAATGTCATTTTTTTCTTGATAAAAGTGCAAAAGCAACCTTTAAAGAATGAAAGCTGCAGCACCAAGCAAATATCAATCTGGGACATGAATGTGACATAAAGGAAATTGAGTAAGAGGGGGTGTATAAATATTTGGGAACTGATGAAGGATTGACAATAAAACATGAAGAAATGCAAATAAAACTTAGTAAGGAATATTTTAGAAGAATAAAATTAATACTGAAGACAGTCCTGACATCTAGAAACAAAGTCCAAGCTGTAAACCAATTTGCTTTTCCTGTTCTAACTTACAGTTTTGGCGTGAGTGATTGACCCCAAAAGGTATTGGAATAGTTGAACAGGAAAACAAGAAAAATGCTTCAAAAATGCTTTATACTTATCAAATGATTTATAAAAATCAGAGTATACCAAGATTATACATTCCCCATTCTGAAGGAGGCATGGGCCTCCTCAAAATTGATTACATATATAGAGCTGCAATTGTAGGATTGCATTCATATCTTCTGACCTCACAAGATCCAAACATAGTGAAAGTTTTAAAACATGAGAAGAATAAGTCTAAAATGACTTCCCTGCTTAGTTTAGTAGAAGCATATCGGTGTCAAGTGGGAATATAAATCAAACCAGAAGTAGATAAAAATCAGGCAGCAACTGAATGTGCCAAAAAACAAAAGAAAGAATATAAGGTGAAGGATCAGACAAGAAGGCAGGAAATGTGGAAAATGTATAAATATAGTTGCGAGTACATAAATCTTCTGGGACAACCTCGTGTCAGTCGGGATCTAATGCAGGGATGGTTGCAGAGAGGTAAATTTAAGTCAAAAGATGAAAGGTTAATATTGGCAGCCCAGGAGAGTGGACTATATACATGATGGTTTACAAAGTCCATTGAATATGTCAGACAACAAATAAATGCAGGTTTTGTAAATCAGAATTGGAAACAGTCACACATCTTGCTGCTGGTTGTAATACACTAGTGGTATAGAGCTTGTATACTGAAAGGCATAATAATGTGTCAAGACTGCTGCATTGGGGATTGTGCAAACATTATAATAATGTAAATAAGAAGCATTGGAAACATCAGCCACAAAGTATTATAGAAAATGATGAAGTTTATAGTCCATCAGATTACCCATTACCAACAGTTCAAAAAATACATGTGAGAAATAGTTCATAAAAATGACGACAAAAGTAGCATTGATCATTGAAATTGCTACACCCAGTGACTACAGTGTCTTACGTACAGAGAGACACAAAGTCATAAAATACCAGGATTTGCAGGCAGAAATGAGGCAATGTGGAAGAGAGATACCCAGACAGTTACAATAGTAGTGGGAGCAATGCATATAACTCTGTATGAATTGCAGAAGGAGTCAGTTCTGGGTAAATTGCAGGTGCTGCAAAGAGCACTTTTAGCTAACATCAAAGACTGAAACAATAACAATCTTATGAACTTTAATCATACTTTAACTTAGGAATGGGGTAATTCCTGTCATAGTATTAGAAACCCCAAAGACTTGGAGATATTAAACAGTTCTACACAATTCTGTGCTGGCAGAATTTTATGTGCAATGCAAGTTTTGATAAAAACAAAGATCTAATATTAGAGCAGTAAGGTTCTCTTTGAACCATGCTATAATGGATTCATGACTGTACATTGAATGATATTTATCTGACAAATATAAAAAAAATCACTGAAAACAACTTTCAGCAAATGACAAAATAAGCTTTTAGACAGATATTAAAAAGATATCACTGAAACCACTTTCAGCTAATGACAAAACAAGCCATTTTGCAGGCGGGAAAGCCCCCCTGTACTTTCCATGTGGACGGAAACACAATACATATATTTCCTAACTTATATATACCAATTTCACAATAGTTTAGAAAGATGAATCAGTAAATCACTGAATTTTCCTTTCAGTGATATCACTTTAGAGTAGGGTTGCCACCTTTCCAAATGCCCAAAGTGGGACATTTGTGCTACAAACATCAGATTTTGCAGGGCAAAACATACCCACGGCCAGTACAAAGGACAGAACTTCAGTTTTTTGCCTGAATAAAAGTTTATTCTTGTTGCATTTTGGTTCCTTATTCTGTTTCTTATAACATTTAGGTGTTTCAGATACAGAATAACTGTGTTATGCAACTATTACATAAAATATAGAAAATAATTTTGTTCTAAAATCTCAGGACATTTGCCATTTTCTCACATTTTTTGCAGGACACAACTGCCCAAAGAGGGACTGTCCCTCGCAAAGTGGGACAGGTGGTAACCCTACTTTAGAGCTTTTACCCATCAGACAGATCTAATTTAAAAATTTCTCACATTCCCACTGTAACAAGGTAATCCCCCCTCACCCCACCCAGAGATTTCATACTGCATTATGCATGTTCCATGTATTACATTATAATTTAAGATAAGATCAGAAATCCATAAGTAATTACTAGGCTATTGATATGTGATGATCTTTAGAAGCCAAGGCATACATTCCCATGCTGGTTTTTATCTCTTATATTTTGCATATAAATAAACTACTAATGGACAGAATAAGTAAATGTTAAAAAGGTTGTACATTTCCCCTATCAGTGAGGGACAGTTGTGCTAAACATGGGGTGCATTTGCTGTTACCCATCTATTTATCAAAATTACATTTGAATAAACTCAAAGATGTACTTTGCTTAATGTGAAGTATAAGTCGGTTCCATGAAGCAGCATTCTCGGTGATGCAAACCAGTCCCTCCAACGTGTTCTATTTCTTTTGCAAAAGAGATTGAGATCACTTGAGCAGGTGCTTATGATAATGACAGACTTATGAATCTGTAACATCTCTGGCAGAATAAAGTCTGTTGAAGCTCAATACACAAGGCAGAGATCACCTCTCAGTAGCCTGTATGATGCAGAGAAGAGATACAAGGCTTTGAGATGGTCTGTATATTTATTATAATTTATGTCCTTGATTTTTTAGTGAGAAAGTATGTAGTCATTCTAGTTGTGACAAGCATGCAGACTGGTACATACCAAAAGGGGCATTATATTCAATGATTGGCCTAATGAGTGCCGATCATGGTGGAATAATTACATCCCTCGATACATTTGCAATATCTTGCAGCAGTTAATATATAGTGATCAAAAGACAGTTCTTTGTCTACATAGGTTCCCAGATCTATAACTACAGGGTCAAATTTCAGGGGTGAATTGTCAATATGATAGTTACAAGATGAGTCATTCTTACCAAGGGATATTATTATACACTTCTTGGCATTTAATTTTAGTTTATGGGCTAAAATGTTCATGGCTAGGCTTCTAAAGATCCTCACACATCAATACCCAACTGTTGACTAAAGTGTGTTTACAAAACACATGTTGATTTAAATTACAATTGACTAATGGCAGTAAGTTTATACCTTGCTGCCCTCCTTATGACTCTTGGCACTCGCCCTGCCCTGCTGCCCCTTCCTATTCTAAAGGAGTGGGTAGCGAACAGTTGCAGACTAATGCCCTTTTACCCCAGTGTCTCCTTCAATATTCAGTATTGTTTCAAAACTCTGCAATTGCAGCCTTACCTCATCTTCAGCTATAAAAACAGAATTTCTATCTTTTGTCCTACCTAACATTTTCCTGGGAAAATTACAATGATGTTCTTGCTGTTATGGAAGGCTTGCTGAACTTTCCTGAGATGATCTTTTTCCATGATCTTATACATATTATTCCCTACATTTATATGTCATGTTAAAGTTCCTCCAGTATAATGGCCTTCTATCTAAGTTACTTTGACTTCCTATCAGCTCACTCAGTATAAACGCCCCATAACTCAGTCGTAGCAGTAGCACAGCTAGCATGCCATAAAATCTGTAATCAGCACTTATCTCATGAAAGCCCTGTAACAGGACTAGAACCAGGTCTTGGCCTAACAGTCCCATCTGGTAATCTTGTAGTGCTTGTAACCTAGTCTATCAGTTAATCATCCTGGCAACTTCCCACTCTTTTATCCTTATTGTATCTCATCCCAGCCACTTGTACACCAAGTATTTCAGTAATCAGCCTAAGAATGGCTTCTTACCCTTTGTCAAGCCACACAAAACTGCCTAAGTATTAATCATATCCCATTATATGAATTCAATATATTATAGGGCTAGAAGTCATTCAGCAGTCTACTGGCCTGCATTCTTCAATCTACCTTATGTCTTGTGACTGTGCCTTTGACTGCATGTATGCACTTGAAGTCATGATCCCAAATCCTTGTAGCTGACAAGAAAACATACTGTTAATAATTGTATTTGTTTAATATATCTGCCAGGGAACATTAGACTTATTCTAAGATGCTGCACTACTAACTGCATGAACATGTGTTGGACTTTTTCAGACTTGGATGTTCATCTGACAAGTATTGTGACCACTGCCTAGCTGTCTGAGAAAAAGTCACACTTCTGTTCATTAACTCTGCCCCCATACTTTTAACATCACTTAAACTGGCATTAATTCTGAAAAAAAATAATGTCTCCTCTGTACTGTGCCACCAACTTGCTGTACTGGCCAAGAGCAGGTAAATAATTTCACCCGTAAATAACCTCCTAGAAGCACTGAGCTTGCTCTATTCATATTTAGATCATTGTTCTTTAGCAAGTCCTAATGAAAGAAGATGGTCTCATTGTATTCTCTTAACACATCTGCCATGTCAAAGTTTTTGCTTTATTTCCCTCATACCCTGACCTTATTTGTTACTATCCTAGTGAATATCCTTCCCATCAAGACCACTACACAGACAAAGTTCAAAAGTCCTTGGAGCAACAAGGCCTCCTGCATCCACATCTCTTCTCAGCCCTACTGTTTAGTTTGTGTGAACTGGCCATAAGTTTGATGCAGGGAATCCTGGGAGAAAAGATTGCAATGCCATGTCCAACTCCTGATTGGAAGCAGCACTATCAGTGGCCTCTCTAACTCATCAGCTGACAATGGTATAATTGCTGACAAACGCTGGAAAGACTCATTACCTACTTTTTCCTTTCTTCCACTCTCACCAATGAGATGAAAATAATCTGAGTAGCACATTACAATCCATGCAATGATGGTTCCGCCATACCTAGTGAAACACAGTGTTAAATATGTTAAAAATTGCATATGCTACACCGTACTCCATGGCCATTGTCTAGTTACAGAAAACTTTCCCTAAAGCTGTATTTCCAGTGAATACCAGTTTTAATTCTTTATGGGCAAGAACTTATAACCTGGTGTAGTGTCTAACTTGGCCAGAAATGGGTGGATGTCCACAGTGTGAGTTTTACTACATCATTTAAGGAGTCCTGCTCTACTACTTATGAGCATTTAGTTCTGCTATCATTTACTGGCAAGCCTTTCTGAAAAAGATAGGTGATAGAAAAGCCTTTATTCACCTGGCCATTTTTCTTAGAGCTAGACATTTCATAGGCACTTTAAATGCCTAAGATGACTGCTTCCCAAAGGGGCTTATTATTCTGTCTGTCCTTTTCCTTTATTTAGTAACACATGCTCTGTGGTGCCCTTGCCTAATTCTGAGATGAGTTACTTGTATGTAATTCCTGTTTTGTGAGACATCAGTATTGGAAATCATTGCTGAATGTTCTGCACTAACAATTTGATTGTTTTTTTTTATCAACGTCACTCTACATTAATTCCTGCATTTTATTGATAGATATTTCTCATCATATTTCTCATCAGAATTGTTGGGTCCCACTCATTCCACTCCCAGAATAACCCTTTTCCCTTCCTGTTGCCATATTGCCTGTTGTGTTGTCTCCCTTCTGCAGTACTGGGACCAGGTGCACTTAGATGCATTGATCACTGAACAGGGTATTTCAGGTGCCCTTCCATCATCTGTGACAATTGTTTAGAGCTCATTCATAGCTCATAATGTGTCTAACAAAATGTTAGAGTTAGTCACCCCACTTCAAATTTTTTATGCTATGGCCATTCTCTGTTAAATCGCTGATATATATCTATATATATATATATATACATATCGATCTTGCTAGATTTTCTTTGCTAAAGTTGGAGTATTATACTTTACTGTCAGTTCTTGCTGCCAACCTTCCTCACCTGCCAGTTGTCTGGGCATGAAGATATCATCCTGCTGATGGTGTTGCAGTGCCACCTTCCCAGTCATCCTTCAGCTGCAGAGGTAATTGATGACATTTCTTTAATATTGATGACAAGATACTATCTGCAAGCCCTTGCAGTGAGTGAGAGACCCTTCTTATGGCTGTGAAGTCTCAGTCCCCTTACTCTTCTATGATTCTCCTCATGAGTCTTTTCACCCTGACATGACTTAGGTAGTACAACAATGCTTCTATTTGTTTATCTGTCTAACTACATGCTTCTATTTGTTTATCTGTCTAACTACAGGTATTAAAGTTTTGATCTATGTTATCTTGACAGAGATATGTTATGGCCTATGCCTTCTTGCTGTCTAGTGCTCTGTCTTGTTCCAGGTTATTTCTTCTAGGTGTTTGTCAGTCCTTCACATTGTGATGCTGACTCATTTATCATGGTCACCAAATGCACTAAATATGCTCATCTTCAAGATCACTGTTGTTGCTGTTGATTCCTCTTCACTATCCTCCACCCCTTGCTGTCCTTATCTACTGACAAATCTCTGACAAAAACATTGTGGTTTGTGTCATAAACTGCTCTACTTTCCTGATATAATCTCATCTGGGGTTTATGCCTACTTGTTATGGATCATAGAAGAACATTATTTGCCTCATTTCTCTCAATTACATTTTCTCAACCCTTTTTCCTGTCCTACATCTGCAGCTACATAGATCCTGGAACTAATTAGCATTCTGAGCTGTGCACAACTGAAGTTAATCAAATATAGAATTTAATGGCATAATGAGCAGAATAAAGTTAATGGGAGGAAGTAGGCTTAATAAAATACATGGAGATAGCATATAGCTCTACAAGAAAGTAAACATAACTTACAACTTAATTCTGGACCCTGAGGCTTCAAATTTGAAACATTGACCATTAAACAACTCATCAGGGGATGCTTGTAGTTCTGGTTGCTAGACTGCAGCCCCCTATGAAAGCAAAATTCTAATCACATTTTATTATTATTATTTTTTTTACTGTTTCTGTTTAAAATAAGTCAACTTTCCCTATTTTAGGGATTGCAACTTGAAGAATGCTATGCACATAAGCGGGATTTATTTATTTATGTTTTTACTTATTTATTTGTTGTCATTTGCTTACCAAACAAGTCTGACTGGGCACACAGGGTACCCATGTTCAAAAAATGCCCAGGGAGAAAAGCTCCAGGTTACATAAAAAATATTCTACAACTACTATACATTTCAAGTCTCTTACAAGAGGCATACTGCAATACAGACTTGACATGATCTACACAGAGGCCAACATAATGTGGGAGCTATTAACCAGAAATAGGAACATATTTGACATAGATGTAGATTGAAACTCAGACATACCTCTCAACCTCTTAGAGCAAGAAATCTGGACAAAGCCATAAATAATGGTGGGACAAAGGGCTCAAAATAGGGCCAGATTCTAATATTACTCTTCCAAAGATAGAAAGGTGATAGAATAATAGGTTGTACAGTAGCACAGATTTTCAGAAGAGCATGAAATGTGACACTCAAGTGTCTCTAATCAGTTTCTGACTTCAATCTGCAATGACATGCTAATGCACTGCCAGAAAACCAAAATGTTATGAGGAAAAAGATCAAAAATATAAAACAAAAACTGGATATTCTGCACAAATCAGGACAGCTGAGAGGTATGAACTCAAATGCATATAATATTGACTCCCATCAGTCTTGAGATTATCCCATTGATATAGCAAAAGGCCACAAATTTGATAAGGAACACATCTGTACATCCTGGGAATATCTGGACAGTTGAGAGATATGAATGTGAAGTATATGGTCCAAACACAACACAGGACAGTATCTCTACAGTGCAGAATATTGTGATACCCCATTCCTGGTATTCTGGACTGAAACTATGTAAATGATCTTTAATGGAACATGGACTGCCATGTAAAATGAACACACGGGGAAGTGTGTGCATTGAATAGGGACATACAGATGAACTGTAGGAATGAACACAGGGAAAGAGGACAGGTGAAACAACTTAATGTACAGTTGAAGATGGCATGTCAGTGGAAAATGGTTGTAACAGTATGCACCAGTCACATATGTATTTGGTACAGTAGGGACTGTACAGTGAAAATATGCTTTATGTGACTGTTACATAAGGTGACATAACAATGGGGAGGATGTCTGTGTGAGATAAGCATCCTTGCATGAATAATGCAGAGGACATTTATCAGTGATCTGACATACAACGCTTATTGTGAAGTTGTGCAAACTGATATGCCTGAATATGAGTGTACTCTCAGAGGAGGTCTTCAGCAAGGTGGGCACAGGTAAAGGCTCATGGAAAACATTACAAGAACCAGCCACAATCATAGACAATATCAGAATAATACTGTCAGTAATCCCAGACTCTGACCTAACATATGTGATGTGATAAGACACGCACTTGAACAACTATTATGATACATCCACACTCCACGATGGTAGCCATGCACACTGTCCTGACACTGTAACATCTGTTGGATGTGTTAGGAGGGACATTGCTATACCTCTATGTGACTAAAGTCAAGCACCGTGGACCCAAACAGGTGGCAAACAGGCTTTAATGACTAAATCCACCACAATACGAATAATAGCACAAAGATTGCACAGCAATTTCACAGCAGCACAAAATATTAACGTTCACACTGTCCAACTCGTTTTCGTCATCAACTTCATCAGATAACCAACAAATCAGTTATCATTACTTTTATATATCAGTTGTAGACATTTAAATCAATCAAGTGACGTGTCTTGTTAAACAAAACAATTAATATCTTTGTAATCAGTAACATAAAAGTGCTGTGCAATACCAAAATATGTACTCTTCCACACTTAAAAGAACCTTAATGAATTATAAAGTGTCCCTGTCACTAAGTAAATATAATAATAAATATAATAAATATATAAATACATGTATATAAAATATATGAAAAATGTATGTAAAATCTGTGAAATGTGTATGTTTCTCTACAACTAACAGTCTTAAAGCTCCCTCTAGTGTCAGTATTAAAACTTAAAATACAATATAAGTAAATAAAATATTAGTTGTATTTAAAATTGTAAAGTTGGGATTAATTTCTAAAGTTTGGCTGATCTCAATTTGAGGACTGGTACATACCTCTATGTGACAGTATGGGAAATACAGGCTGGTTGACTTGTTTGCATGGCATATATATAATTGTATATATATATATGTATCTACATATATACATACATACATATATATATATATATATGTATATATATATATATATATATATATATATATATATGCATCTACATATATATATATATATATATATATATATATATATATGCATCTACATGTATATATATGCATCTACATATATATATATATATATATATATATATATATATATATATATATATATATATGTATATGGATCTAGGACTATTGATCAAAAGTCCAATAGTCCGAATCCACAATCACTGAACTGAACACACATTAACAAAAGCACTTTCACCAAAAAAGTGCTTTTGTTAAAGTGTGTTAAAAAAAATACATTACATTTACGTTTTTGCAGGGGGTCAAGCCTCCCTGCACCCCCCACACCCCCTACTTTAATATTCTCACTCCGAAGTCGCACTACAGTGGGGAAAAGGGAATTTTCCCTTATCCCCACTGTAGTGCAATCTCCGCAACAGGCATACTTATGTGAAAGTGCTTCTTACATGAAAAGCACTTTAGAGCAAGTATGCATGGCCAAATCTGTTTCGGTGATGTTGCCATTCGGGGATCCGTGGATCCGTATGGATCCCATATATGTATATATATATATATATATATATATATATATATATATATATATATATATATATATATATGGGTCTACGTCTTATGATCGAAATTACAGAATATCGAACATAAGACATAGAAACACACTTACGCAAAAGTACATAACATCGAAGATGTACTTTCATGTAAGCCGGTTCTCTGAAGTGCATTACAGTGAGGATAAGGTATTACATCCTCTTCCCCACTGTAGTGTGATCTCGGAGTTAGTATATTTAAGTAGGGGAGTAGGGGTGCAGGGTGTTTTGCAAAGTTTTTAATTTCAGTTTTAGGGTAAGGAAGGGTAAGGTAGGGGAACGGCTTACGCGAAAGTACATCTTCAATGTTATGTACTTCGCGTAAGTACATCTTCGATGTTATGTACTTTTGCATAAGTCTGTTTGTATGTCTTATGCTCGATATTCTGTAATTTTGATCATAAGATATAGACCCATATATATATATATATATATATATATATATATATATATATATATATATATATAGCATAATCCATACTGTTATGAATGATATGCAAGCCATTAATGTTGTCAAACACCTAAGTATGTAGTATGTGCATAAGCAGAACAGGTAGCACACATGCATCTGGTGTAACAACTTGATTGGTGTTCCGCACCATCAGGCAGTCATGTATATTCCATAGAAAGAATACCTACGTATGACCAACAAGCTGTTTAACAGTTTACTGTGGCAAAGGTGGTACACTTCAGTTACACATCACTGGAAGAGGTACATGAAGAAGGGTGCATTGTGCACAGTTATTGGTGTGATGAAGGCTGGGAACAATGAAAGTATTATAGACTCAGTCTCAATTTCCTTCACATACCCAGTACTTGTGTTACATTCAAGGGAGTAGTCAACACTATAACCACGTGCTGGCGGATGTACAACTTACCATCTACCCCGTGGCATGGGTCATGTCCCTATTGGTCTGATTATAGGGTGTGATGTCCGCATTATACTTGGGTGGTGTGTTTGTTTCCTGAAGTAACAATTCACCTATGTTTCTTGCAGGTGTTGACATGGTTATGGCAGCATTTTTTTGGCATGTGCCGATACTGTCTGTGTTATACTAATATCACAGTTGGAGTCAATGATTGCCCACAATCTATAGCCCTTCAGGCAGCTGTTTGAGCACAGAATGTCCTCTGTGATGTCCATCACTTAACTAATGGACAGGAAAGGGCCTAGCAGACATCCCTGATGTATAGACCTGATCACTGGACCTTAGATATAGGTCATGTCACAGATTTCAACATAGTGAGATGCCACACAAGTGATACACTGGTCTACCCATTTGGTGATATAGCTGAGAGACAGTGAGAAGTGAGTCCTCATCCACTGGATTGTCATCACTGTCACCTCACTCCACTGTTGGCTGGAGTGCTTGACGTGTCCTCCTCTTCCTCCTCCAAGTGCTATGCAAATTCAGGGAAAGTAGTCTCTCCAGCCAGAGTAGGTGTGCACTAATGGTGCAGTGCATGACCCTATGCACCATCCCTGGCAACTCACTGCAGGTGACAAAATCACCACCTCTGGCATTGATCCCATAGGGAACATATGGACCACCCTCCATGGCAGGACTACCAGAGAGTGCAGGTAGTGCAGGGGCAGCAGAGGCAGTGCTGCCCAGCTGGCTCACAGAATTATTTATTTATTTATTTAATATTTGTTGACCGGGTTTGTCTGACTGGGCTGAAAGACCCTTTTTCAGTGGAGGCCTGGGGATAAAAGCTCCACAAATTTTACAATCAAAGTATAAGAAGTATAAAAAGAAAACAATAAGCAGATAAAAGCAATCTCAGGAAAAAACGCATTCACAATTATACAATCTAATTAAAAAACAATTAACAGAGAATATTCACAAATATACAATCTAAGTATATTAATGGCAGTAAAGAATAATACAATTTTAATGGTTAGGCACTTTTCAAAGTGTTCTGGGAATCAGTGCTGTAGCCGGTGGAGCTGGGGCAGGCTGATCCACTGGGGCTGGCATACCTCTCTGTGCTGTGGAGTATTTATTGATGTGGTACATATTAATGACAGGGACACATTTGGATGGCAAATAATAAAAATAAAAAATAAAATAAAAAATAAATTAAAATAAAAATAGCATAAAAATTATTTATAAAATAAATAAAGTACAAATAAAATAAAAATATTTATAAATTAAAATAAAATTCAAATAAAATAAAATACAAATAAAATAAAAAAATTATAAAATTTAATAAAATAAAAAAAATATTTTAAAAATAAAATAAGAAAATAAAAAAGAGATATATGGGTTGGGGTGAGAGAGAAAGAGAGAAGAACAGTACCTTCATATGTGACAATGCATTTATACAATGATGCAACTCTCTTATCTTAACTTTCACACTTATGTAGTCTACCACCTACTAACAGATGCACAGTATACTACAGACTGTAGCAAGTATTCCTTGAACTGTGCATATATTGCACATACACATGTTCCAATTATACAAATAATACTTTACAGCAGGGCATTTGTGCCATTGTTATAGAGGTTTTAATTTAATGTAAATATTATTGAAGAAATAACAGTATTATATAGTAGTGAAGTATAGTATTTGAACCCACAACCTCTGAGTAAAGTCTAATATTGGCTAATATTGGACACTTGCAATTGGCTTGTGCTACAGACTTCTGCATGCATGCATACATTCTTTTACAGTTGGGATATGCATGCTCAGTTTGATACAAATCTATAAAATACAAAAATGTTTTCTTTAACTTTTAGTGCTACAATACCAGTACTCTTCCACTGCATACATACCACTTGCTTCCCTCAGTCTTGCCAATCTAGTCCCGGGGCTTGGATATTGCACTCCCGATCACTGGCAGCTGGGGAAAAATCAGAATAGAACAGAGAACAATTATGCATACCAGTTTTGCCTATATTCTGCTTTCTAGGTCTTACAAGTACTGTCTTGAGTTGATACTTACACAGACGTGGGGTGTCCTCAGTCCTAAATTCCTCAATCCATCAGTCAAGAGTATCCATCTGCCTCCTCTGTAGGTCATTAAAATGATGACTACATTGCTCTCCAGTGTGTGGGATACCAGTGGCACTGGATACAGCCTGAGCTAAACTATCCCAAAGCATCAGACTTGTACTGGGAGCCAGTAGAGTCCCACTGAAGAGGTCTATGGCTGTGCTGCTTTACTGGGATTCCAGTGAATATCCTGGACACTTGGACACCCCACCTCTGTACCCTGAACCAGACACCTTCCCCACTAACACCTGCTATGTCTATATCCCAGTGGATCTAGAGTAATAGAGACTGATGTTTTCCTGCCAATTCCAGTTATTGCATTACTGGAGTGAGCACAACTGAGCTACATGTTTGCATGATTGTGTGCAGAGAGCAGCAGTGCCAATCAGTGAGGAATGAGAAAATAGATTTTTGCACCATGGGATTCAAACTTGGGCATAAGGAACAAAACATTTACTTCTAGAGTGTTTATTTTCTATCTTTGCCACAGAAGAAGTGCTGCTCAGATATAGCCAGGCATCATACATAAATACAGGTGACAGTATGAGCTGTTACACATATATGTGTGTGACCTGACAAGGTTATTAGATATGGAGGTAGTTGTGTATGTGTTTTAGGCAAACATGAAGACCATGAAAGTCCAAATGGCAGAATTATACTTACAGAAATATAGTACTCAGTATACTCTCAGTCATACATCTGCTAATAAATCTGATAATACATAAATAAATGAATAAATAAATAACACAATAATAGTGTGTCATCCTTTATATATATAATTAATATCAGCTCCACAATCTAAAGTGTTAATACTGAGGGTGAATATAATGGAAAGTGGAACAACGGTAAATATGTAGAGAATATCCTGTATTAGAACCCATAACCATGTAGATGGCAGTTCTACACTTGCACCTGTTGCCACAATGCAGTTGAAATAACACTAGTTCATGTTTCAGTTCACTGCTACGAACTGCAATTTCACAACAGTAAAAAAAAAAAAAGGTTGCACACCCTGTACTAAAACCCAGGATCATGTATACTCCAGCCCTACACTTACACCTGCTGACACAGGACTAGTTAGATGACATTCCCTAATTTACTAATCATTCTTAATGTCCCTGTGTAAACTGCTGTGCAATGAAACTTACTGGTTTTGCGTGGTGTACAAATAGTTGAAATTAGGAAAACTCAATCTATAACATACACACTGGAAAATAATGGTTTACATGAGTTACGTCTACATAAATCTGGATTTGAACTCCCACTCCAATGAACCTTCAGAACACAGGATAGGTGCCTTATCCCTCTTTGTCACAAAAACAGCTTGGCAGCAAGTAACTCAAATCATTCTGTACACAACCAACTACAACATCATCTATGGTAATATAAAACCATATAACTGTTATTAGTGCATGTATTATTTTTGGATGTAGTTCACTTATTTATCATGCAACCTGTTATGATTATTGCTTACAAATATACAGATCTGTCTTACCTCTCTGTGTTTGTTGGTCATTCTTCAGTTATCTGACCCATAATGTGAGAAATGCAGTCTGTAAGCCATTTTATATCATTGGCCTTAAAACATATGAGGATATTAACTGGAAATAATAACATATGCAATTGCCAACAAATGAAGAGCAGATTGGATGTTAAGGTAAACAACCTCTGAATTGTGTGCTGCTTACTTACATTTCCAACCTTACATCTAACACTTTGTAGACCTAACTTGACACACCCACTGGATATAACACAGTCTGCATTGCTTTTGTGTTTTCCATCTCCCACACAGTAATCATTCACAGCTGCAATCCATTAAAAAAAAACACTGATGGAGTGCCTGCACTATGTTTACATCTCCTACACAGATCCAAGTATTTGGGTTTCAGCAATTCTAATCAGTTCACATGACATTTGCATTTTCACTATGCTAACAGCCCTGAATCTACAGTATATAAAAAGGCAACTGTGTAGCTAGGCAAACTTAGACTTGTTTATATTTAGAGGTCTGAACATACACTATTTCATGGGATATCACAGAGGATTAATGAACTTCAGAAGGTATGTTTGCATGTTGTCTACTATATACTGTATATGCTGGAATGTATTAAAAAAAATCTGATCAAAACCTTTTACACTTTTATTTGTATGCATTAGTTAGAAGTGTACTGATGTCATGGGCATGTTTGTAAAGCCATTTGACAGGTATACATGATTGTCGTTTCTAGAAAATGGAATGCTTTGTGATAAATGCAAATGTTTCAGGGGTAGTCCTTTGATAGCACTTTTAGCATTTCAAAGATTGTTAGCAAAATGCGTCAAATGCCTGTTCTTTTGGCGGGGGGAGTCAAGGCTGAGTTACTGTTTTGGCACAAACAAGGATATGTTGCTATTGTTATTCTCCTTTTCTTGCATCCTGCCTATTGCTCATATGTCACATCTCTAGAGAGTTTTATTTTTCTCCAGCGGGTAATACTGACTGGCTACCTTTTCTGTTTTATCTGGGAACAATTATTTTGTAGTTACGTGATACGTATGTGTATTACCCTTCTGTTGTCTTTTAGGACAACTAGAAGTATGCCACCCAGGCGTGTCAATCCTCAGAGACCCCCCCCCTTCAGTGATGCTGAGAATCAGGTCATATCGGATGTCTTTAGGCAATACAGTCACTTCCTGCTTGAAAGGGATGTGGATATATTGCATGCAGAATGCAAATTTGGCAACAGATTGTGGATTATGTGAATGCCATGGGTGGCCATGGCAAGACATAGGAGCAGATGCACGACAAGGCCACTGAAATGATCACATCTGCAAGGAGAAGTGCAGCTGTAGTGGGCAATAACTAGATGGTTACCAAGGGAGGGCCTACTATGGAGCCATCACTAACATTTAATGAAGAGTTACTGGCCAATATCTGAGATCCAGCTCCCACAAAAGTGTAGTACAGCATGTCCTGGATGTCAATGCAACAGCTTCAGGGACAGCCAGCATATCCCAGGAGGAGCTTCCAGGTTGTTTCTGGCATCTCAGCAGTTGAATACGTTTGTATAGTAAAACAACTGAAATCAATACATTACTTCTGTGTCACATGAATTCTTCTTGGTGGGGATGATTGAAGATTGCTACAGTTATTAGCTTAGGTTGGAGCTGTTAGACAAGTTATTGTTGAAAGTCGAGTTAATAAACATATAAAGGAGTAAAGGCATTACCCCCCTGTTACTGTTAATTGTGATGATGTTGCCCTTACCTTTTGCTTGATTTATTCCAGGACCATCTGGATTGTAGAGGAGAATCTCACCTGCAGGTGGTAAGCTAAACATTTTTATGTTAATACTGCTGAGAAATTTAAAGAAATATTGTAGTGTGTGCTGTTGATGTCAGGTATTTTGTGTGTGTTGCTGTACTGTCTGTAAATGTGGCACCACTGTTAGTGTATATTGGACTAGAGTAATGTAGGTAATCATTTTTTTCCTGTGTTATTTGCTTTTTATCACACATGATCATGACAGTGGAAGTACGGGCCCCCTGCCACCTGATGTCAGTGTATCAGCAGACTCTGATTATGATGGCAGTCAAATTGAGGCACAGTTGGAGGGTACAGAGGGTGACTCTGACACTGAGGCTGACATGCAGCCATACTGTGCAATTCCATCAGACTCTGCCAGTAGGCCTAGGCCTAGCCATTCCAGTGACCCCACAGATATTAGACAGGTGGAGGGTAATGCAATTGATCAGGGAGGTGTGGTTACTGTGGCTTCAGTGCCTGTTGAGTCTGGCCATAGCAAAAGTGTAGGCAAGGTGCCATGCAGGAGGGTTGATATTGAGTGCTCACAGGAGGCCTGCTGTTCCTCCTCCACCTGCTCCAGGTGTCTCTTCCTGTGTCACTCAGTGTATGTTTAGGACCTTCACTGAGGCACAGACACATTCCCATAGGTGCTCCAAACAAATGCTCAGGGTTGTAGATGTGGCACAGGCTGACATGCATGACTGCCTCCACTGTGTTGCCAATTCAATGGCTCAGATGAATGACACATTGGAACAAGGGATGCCTGTGATGGAATGAAGGGTGTCTGTCATGGACTGAGCATTGTCTGTGATGGAACGTCTACTAGGAGTAGGTCAACCACATCATCTGTTGTTAGCCAAAATGGTCATACTCAACTAAGCTCCAATACTGGCAGTATTTCCACTGCTCCATCAGTGAGTGTGTTGTACACACTCAGATGTGGCAGGCCATGGGGTCATGGTCTTGGGCATCCCTGTGAAGGGAGCTTGTCCAGCAGACATCAGTGATGTTCAGGTAGCAACAGTGCTTCTGACCATTGGCATGGACATATCAGTGGATATCCTGATAGAGCCAGTTCTTGTGGTCAGGGATGACAATGATGAACTACCACCTCTACCATGCAAGGCTCACACCTGTCTGACATACCAAGACATAGAGCCAGCACAGATCTTGGCTGTGGTCATGTATATACTCACACACCAATTTCACCTGGGAACTCATAGAAACACACACGCAACATTTTGTCTCACTGGTCATTTGTTGGTTTATCCAAATGTCTGCCTGCTTCTCTTTCTTACTCACAGGCACTCACTGACCTTTTCTGTTGGCCTAGGCCTCCTGCCCCTCACACACACACACACACACACACACACACACACACACACACACACACACACACACAAAATACCCTGTGCAAGTAATAATAACTGTGCCATATCACTGTTTTCTAAGTTTTGGATTCAAATATATATATATATAAGCTTTGGGTCTGATGCTCAGGGTGCATAGCTGACTTAGTGCTTAGTATATCTGCATTTGTGGTGTTGAACTGGTAATTTTACCTTTGACTTATATTGGCCTTGGAAAGTTAGACAGTTGATAGCATCAAAGTTTCCCAGTTTATTGTGAATGATCTTGTGAGGGTTTTGAAGTCAGAGACTGCAATGTGTATCATTACTTTCAAACTTCTCTCTGATAATTTTCCAGTACAAATGTTTGATGCTAAACTGAGGGCATGCAGTGATCATCAGTTCTTTTGCAAGGTATGACTGATGAATCTTTGATGCCTGAGGCCTACTCCTTAATAATGGACACATATAAGTCGCAGAAGTCTCTACTGTCACATGTTAAGATCATTTCTGTAACAATCTCCCACATTTTACTTGCTTACAGTACCGATTAGTGAAATGCAAGGATGTGCCACTCCTTCAGATTATTAGACAATACATTCCAGGTTCAAGACTAACTTAGTAAATGCAGCAGCTGGCAAGGTTTTAGTTCAGGGATGACTCTGTTTGATGCAAGCAGCACACAAACAATAAATGGGAAAGTAAAGGTTGTGAGCACTTCCTGGCATCAATGTTACTATATGTATGTACATCGGAAGAAGGTTTTAGACCCCTAGGTGGTGAGTGAGTGTGCTGTGTGCTGTCTCTTAGCTAATGCAAGGGAATACTGAGCACATCAACATCTGCCTACACCCACAGCAGCTGGTGATTACACCTCTGACTCCTAATCTTCCTGTGGCTTTGGTGACCTTGGCATTGGTGGTAGGATGTGTGCCCCTTCCCCCTGCTGATCCTGCTGAAGCTGTTTTTTTTTTTTCAGGCTGATGTTGTGTAGCATGGCACATAGTACATGTCTGTGGACTGTACTGGAGGGTCCCCCAGATGTATCTAGGCACCATAACTGTGACTTCAGCAGCTCAAACACACACTTTATGATATTTCTGGTTTGAGTGTTTGCCTCATTATGGCACTCTTACATGGGTGTGTGTGCATTTCTGATGGGTGTCATCAGCCACGGTTCCAGTGCACAGCCTGTATCCCTCAGTAAATGACCCTGTGGGATATGCCTCCTAGCAAACATCTGATACAGTTGGGAGGTGTGCCAGATATGTGTGTAAGGGTAACTGCCAGGGTTGTCAGCACACATGTTCAAGATGATTCCCTTAGCATTACACACAACTTGGCAGTTGATAGAGTGGTAGCCCTTTCTATTTATGTAGAGCCTACCCTGTTCCCTGGCTGGTGCCTTAATTTCTATATGTGTGCAATCTATGGCACCCAGTACTTCAGGGTAGTATGCTACAGGGTAGAACTACTGCATATTTCTTCCCCTCTCCTCAGGACTACAGGGAAAATATATGTGGTCACTGGCATGTTGGAGCATAACATTCAGGAATTGAATGAGGATCTTGGATGCTGATGTCTGTGACACCCCCAGCATGTCCCCTAGTGGTCTCTGAAAGGTACCTGTAGCTAAGATTCTACGTGCTACACATACCTTTGTCTTCACTGGGATTGGATCACCTAGGTTGGCCCTGGCTCTAAGTTGAGGATGGCAGAGGTCACAGAGTTCCTGTAGTGTGTCCCTATCAACCCTGTAGTGTTCTACAATTTCCACATCATGTAGGTTGTGAAAAGTTAAATGGGGCCTAAAAACACTTATCCTTCTTGGCCTTGCACAGGGTGTGGTCAGGGGGCAGGAAGCCTAGGCTGACACAAAAGGTCTGTGAGTGTGTACAAGTAAGAAAGAGAAGCAGGCAGATATTTGGATAAACCAATAAAAGGCTAGTGAGAAGAAATTAGTTTTAAGCTGCACAGTTGAACCATGTAATGATTGTGTGTGTCTGTAGGGGTCTCAAAGGTGACATTGGTGTGTGAGTGTCTGCATGAGCACAGCCAAGATATGTTCTTGGTATGTTGGACAAGTTTGAGCCATGCATGGTAGAGGTGGTAATTCATCATTGTCATCCCCGACCATGAGAACTGGCTTTGCTAGGAGAAGCACTGGCATGTCCATGCCCACAGTCAGATGCACTGCTGCTACCTGAAATTGATTGATAGCTACTGGATGAGTTCCCTTCATGGGGATGCCAAGGACCATAACCCCATGGCCTGCTACATCTGAGTGTGGGCAGCTCATTCACTCATGGAGTCATAGCCACTATGGGAGCATGATCAGGCATGGCCACGTTGGCTATCAGTAGATGATGTGGCAGACCTATGCCCACAAGGATGCTGTTCCGCTCCCAGCAGACATTCCATCACCGACAACTATTGTGCCATGAGAGACACCCCACATTCCAAAGTGTCATTCATCCAATCCATTGAATCGGCAACACAGTGGAGGCAGTCATGCATGTCAGCCTGTACCACATCTACAACTCTTAGGATTTATTTGGAGCCCTTATGGGAATATGCCTCTGCCTCCATGATGGCCCTAAACATACATTTAGTGGCATGAAACGAGACAGCTCAAACAGTTGGAGGCAGGACAGTAAGCCTCCTCTGAGCATCCTTAGAACCCTGCTGTATGGCACCTCATCCACACTTTGGCTATGGCTAGAATCAACAGGCATTGAAGCCACAGTAACCACACCTCCCTGATCAATTGTCTTGTCCTCCACCTGTCCAATATCTGTGGGCTCACTGGAATGGGTAGGCATAGGACTACTGGCTGTGTCCGATGGAATTGCAGGGGATGGCTGTATGTCAACCTCAGTGTCAGATTCAATCTCTGCAGTCCTGACTGTGCCTCAGTTTGGCCACCATCATCATCAAAGTCTGCTGATACACTGACATCAGGTGGGAGAAATCCCACACTTCCTCTGTCATGATCACCTGTGATGAGAGGCAACAAATACAGGAAAATATTAATACCTAAACTACTATAGTCCAATATATGCTAACAAACTAACAGTGGTGCCACTATTACAGACAGTACAGCAATACACACATCAGCTATGACATCAACATCACACACTAAAATATTTCTTTGAATTGATGAGCAGTACTGACATAAAAATGTTTGGCTTGCCATCTGCAGATGGCATTCTCGTCTGCAAGCCAGATGGTCCTTGAAGAAGTTAAGCAAAAGCTAAGGGCAACATTATCACAATTAACAATAACACAAGGGGTAATAATTTTACCCCTTTATTTGTCCATTAACTGCACTTTCAACAAGAACTTGGCTGACAACTCCAAATTAAGCTTATCAATCAGAATGTGTTGTTAACTGTAACAATCTTCAATCCCCTCCAAAAAATTCTTGTGACACAGAAGTAATGTATCAGTTTCAATTGTTTCACTATATAACAGTATTCAATTGTTGAGATAACAAAGCCTACCTCTAAGCTCCTTGTGGGACATGCTTGCAGCCAATGACACTGTGGCAGCAACATACAGTTCATCCTGTTCTGCACTCTCCTGGGAGCTGTCTGGAACCATGACAGTGGCCAGAAACTCTTCATTCAGTGTTAGTGGTGGATCCATAACAAGCCATCCTATAGTAGCCATCTGGTCATGGCCCACTGAAGTGCACCCACTTATATGTCCTGCTATGGACAAGAAATTAGTTTTAAGCTGCACAGTTAAACCATGTAATGATTTACATTATCCACAACCTGGCAACAAATTTGCATTATGCGTGCCATATCTCCCTGTCCCCAATCAAGCAGAAAGGCATCATGTTGCCTAAAGGCATTCACTATCACCTGAGTCTCAGCATCGGTGATGAGAGGTCATCAAGGAATGATAGGCCTTGGGGCATACTCCTAGGTATCCTAAAAGACAACAGAGGGATTATACACAAGTACCACATAACTACAGCATAACTGTTTCCAGATTAAAGAATAAAGGCCGCCTCTCAGCATTATCCACTGGAGAAACATAAAACAGTCTAGAGATGTGAAATATAAACAACAGGCTAGATGCAAAAAAGGAGAGTAACAATATCAAAATATACTTGTTTGTGCCACAACAGTAACTCAGCTTTGCTCCCTTCCAAAAAAGAAAAGGAATAGGCAAGTCACACATTTTGCTAACAAACCATCTTTGAAATGCTAAATGCTAAATACTAAAAGTGCTATCAAAGGAGCTGTTCCTGAAACATTTGTACATATTTATCACTGACCATTCAATTTTAAGGCATTGACAATCATGTTACCCGTGAAATACCTTGACAAACTTGCCCATGGCATCAGTATATTTCTAAATAATGCATACAAACAAAAGTGTAACAGCCTTTACTTTAGGTATTTCTTAAGTGCATTCCAGCATGTGCAGTATGTAGATGATAAAATGCAAGATTACCTTCTGAAGTTCAGTAATCCTCTGTCTTCTCCATATTAACAAGACTCCTCACCATCAGTTTGTCTAGCTACACGGTTTCCTTTTTATAATGGTGTAGATTCAGGGCTGTCAGTGTGGTAAAGATGCAAATAAGGTGTGAACTGATAAGAATTGCTGAAAACCAAATATGTGGATCCATGTAGAAGATGTAAACATAGTGTAGACACTCCCTCAGTGTTTGTTTTTAATGGATTGCAACTGTGAATGATTTCTGTGTGGGAGAAGGAAAATACAGCAGCAATGCAGGCTGCCTTACATCTAGTGGGTGTGTCAGGTTAGATCTCCAAAGTGTTAGATGTAAGGTTAGAAATGTAAGTAAGCAGTAGACAATTCACAGGTTGTGTTCCTTAACCTAGACAATTCACAGGTTGTGCTCCTTAACATTGAACATGCCCTTGATTTGTTGGCAACTGCATATGTTATTATTTCCAGTTAATATCCTCACACATTTTTGGCTAATGGTATAGAATGGCTTACAGACTGCATGTCTCAGATTACTGTTCAGATAACTGAAGAATGCCTGACAAACACAGAACGGTGAGATAGAGCTGTATATTTGCAAGCAATAATCATAACAGCTTGCAGGATCACTAAGTGCACTACATCCAAAAATAATGCATGTACTAATAACAGTTGTATGGCTTTATATTACTGTAGATGATTTTGCAGTTGGTTGTGTGCAGAATGATTTCAGTTCCTTGCTGCAAAGCTGTTTGTGTGGCAAAAAGGTAGAAGGTACCTGTCTTGTGTTCTGAAGTTCATTGGAGTGAGAATTCAAATCCAGATCTATGTAGATATATCTCATGTGAACCATCATTTTTTAGTGTGTATGTCATAGATTGATTTCCTCATTTCAACTACTTGTCCTTTTTGTTTCCTTTTCTGTTAGTTTTTTAAAAAAATATTGTTTTTTGTTTGGCCAATATTTACGAGATACTGCACATAGCATGATCATGGGAATAGAAGAAATGAATGGCAGGTTTGACTGTGCTTATCTCATTTGCACAAAGCATGGCAGTGCACAAACTGGACAATGGGAGCACCCAGGAAGCAGACAGGACCCAGATAGACAAAAATAGAGACCGAATACATTCAATTAATTCTACTGGGCACCAGAAAAACCCACTAAGTAGAGTTGTGGAGAGTTTAACAGAGAGACCTTAAGAATGATTATTAAATTATGGAATGTAATGTAACTAGTCCTGTGACAGCAGGTGTAATTGTAGGGCTAAAGCGCAGATGATCCTGGGTTCTAGTACAGGGTATGCAACTTTTTTAACTGTTGTGACATTGCAAGTGATAGCAATGAACTAAAACTTGAACAATTATTTCAACTTTCTGGTGGCAACAGGTGTAAGTGTAGGATTGCTATACACATAGTCCTGGGTTCTAATACAGGATATTGCATACACTTTTACTATTGTTCCACTTCCCATTATATTCACTCTCAGTTATAACACTTTAGATAGTGGCGCTGATTTTAATTATATGTATGAGGGATGAGACAGTATTATTGTGTTATCAGATTAATTATTTCATTCTTCACTACTTACACTGCTGTTCTCTGCACACCTTTGTGCAAACTCATTGCACACTTGTGTGCATTCTAGTAAATTTGGTAACTGGAATTTGTGGGAAAGCATCAGTCTCCATTGCTCTAGATCCTCAGATAGATAGACATGGTTGGCATTAGTAGGGAAGCTGCCAGGTTTAGGGCACAGATGTAGGGTGTCCAGGTGTCCAATATATTTAATGAACTCCTAGTAAAGCACCACAGCCAAAGGCTTCTGCAGGGGGACTTTTCTGGCTCCCTCTACAAGTCAGAGGCTTGGGATAGTTTATCCCAGGCTGTATCTAGTGCCACTGGTATCCCACACATGGGAGAACAATGTAGGCATAATTTTAGTGACCTGCAGAGGAGGAAGAGAGATACTCTTGACCGTTGGATTAAGGAATTTAGGACTGAGGACATCCAACATCTGTGTAAGTATCAATGAAAGAGAGTACTTGTAAGACATAGAAAGCTGAATATACGCAAGATTGGTATGCATAATGGTGTTCTGTTCTTTTCTGTTTTTTCTCCAGCTGCTAGCAATTGGGAGTTCACTGTCTGGGCCCATGGAGATAGATTGGAGAGACTGAGGGAAGAAAGTAGTATGTATGCAGCAAAGAGAAATGTTATTGTAGCATAAAAAGTTAAAGATAGATTTTTTGGTATTTTATAGAATTGTATCAAATTGAGCGTGCATATCCCAACTGTACATACAAGGATGCATGCATTACTCTGTAGTCCAAACCAATTGTAAGAGAGACCAATATTAGACTTTAGTCAGAGGTTGTGGATTCAAATACCACAACTATAACATATTGTTATTTCTTCAATAATATTTACATTAAATTAAAACATCTATACCAATAGCACAAATGCCCTGCTGTAAATTGTAATCTGTATAATTGGAACACACACATGTGCAATATGTGCAAATTTCAAGGATTGTTTGCAGCAATCTGAAAAATGGTGTATATCTGTTAGGGGGTAGACTTAACAGTCAACTTTAAGATAATAGAGTTATATAATTATTACTGCATTGTATGTCACATATGATGGTACTAATCTTATTTTTTTCTTTCACCCTAACCCTTACCTCTCTTTTTTAATTTCTTTATTTTGCTTTCTTTTATTTTATTTTAAAAAACACTTTTTGTTTTATGTTTTATTTTATAAATATTTTTATTGTATTTTTATTTTGTTTTGTTGTTAAAATAATTATTTTTGTTTTATTTTAATTAATTTATTTTTCTTTTCTTTTTTCTTTTTATTATGTGTCATCAACAGTTGTCCATGTGTACCACATCACAAAATGCTCCACAGCACAGCAAGGTAGGGCAGCCCCATTGGATCAGCCTTCTCCACTTTACCAGCAGCAGCACCAGTGCCCAGCACATCTGGAAACAACCTGGCAGCACTGTCTGTGCTGCCGCTGTAGTACCTGCACCCTCAGGTAGTACTGTTCTGGAGGCTGGTCCAGAGACTGTAGCAGAGGTGGTGATTCAAACACCAACAGAAAGTTTCCAGGAATGGTGCATAGGGTGGTGTGCCACACCATTGGTGCATGCCTATGCTAACTAGAGATGCTGTTCTCCCTCATGTTGCATACTGGGAGGAGGAGGAGATGTCTAAAACTCCAGCCACCTTCAGAGTAAAGTGACAGTAATGACAGTCCAGTGGGTAAGGACTCATTTCTCACTGTCTCTGAGCTTGATGGCTGTGGACTCAGGATGTCTCCACCCTCACCCCAAACATGGTATCCCCCAACCTTTCATGTCCATCACTGTCCCTGTCTCTTGTCTTGTTTGTCTTTTCTGTCCACAATTGCTTCCTCATCTACCCAACTTAACTGACCCAGACATTCCTTCAGCCCTTCCCCAACATTTCTCTCTCTTTAAAATAAAAAATAAATGGGCATCTGTCCCACAAAAAAAAGCATCCCATACATATCTCTCCATTTCGCACACATGGCTTATTGACACACTCGATTCAGTCCAGATGGCTATAGAACATAATTACATTGCAGTCACCCCTCTTTGTGGAGGCAATAGTCCAAATTCAGTTAATATTCTGTACATATTTTCAGTTTACACTGTTAAAGAAATGGATAGCTTTGGTTCTTTCTTACCTCCCTCTTGCACATTCCTGTCCTGCCTTTCCATTGTTCTTCCCCCTGCTTGCTCCCCATTTCTCCACTTTCCCATCTACCTCATTCTGACATCTTTAATCTAGTAAAAAAATAGAATCACACACAACACACATAAGTTGCTGTAAAAGTAATGGTTTCCTTCACTTTTTAGGCTCCTTGTTTGCGCAGAGGTGGGCATCATGCACCAACACACAGCAATAGTGGTCAGAGGCAAAATGATGTGGTTACCTCCCCTAAATGCTGTTTAACCCCAGTGCATTATGCCAACACACAGCTACACATTACACATGTGCTATAAAGAATTCATGTTATCGCATTATCAATGTTTCAATAATAGTATTTCAAAATATTAGAGAGACCTGGATTTAAATCCAGTACCATTTGGGTCCAAAAAGAAATGTATCAGTGCATTAACACATGCTGCCACAGAGTCAGTTAAGCAGCAGGTGTGTTGCATAGACATACTGTAGACTCAGTACTAGCTGTCAGATGTTAGCACTGCAGTGCGCATTCTTGCACTATTTAGCTATGGGCAAACATGTGTATCTCGCATGCGTATAAACTTTCCCAACTGTTGCATAAACTCACTGCTCATCAGGCTATGATAAAGCAAATATTATGTATTACTGCTGTTTACTGTCCATTTCCTTTCTATGACATGAAATTACATGTGGAAACATTACAAACTGAAGGCCCTATCTAACAATATGTCACATATTTACAATACAGCCATGTGTTACCATCCCAAAGCAATGCAACCATAATTTCTCAGTACTTTTTCCACACTTATATTACCTACACTACAGAAAATAATATCAAATGTTGTGTGGTATGCAATGCACATCAATCTGGTAACATACAGAACTAAAACTAGTGACCCATAAGCCTAGACAGCCTTATCTGCAAGGCTAGGGAAGGAATCAACATGGATGTTATCCACAGGGGCATAGGTGACATTCAACACACTTGACCTGACCCATTCTGTTTTTGTCAAGGGTAGATCTTGCTTATTGAACCTTGTGGACTTCTTTGATACTGACTCCAAAGAACTGGATGAGGGATAACAAGACATACTTTACTACACATGTTCCTGTTCCAACCCAGATTAACTCCTCCACTACCCAGTTTAATATCCCTTCAACACTTTAGCCACTACCTCTCTCTCTAGTCACTCATGACTTGTTACCCTCTCTATGCTTCCACCTTTCTATACCCTACCCCTACTCCCTAACCTTTACCTCCACTACATCTTATCTGTCTCCCTTACTCTATCTCCCTTCTTTCACTACCAGGTATTCTGAATATACTTGTTCCTATTGTTGCTAACCCCTTTCCTTTTTATGAAAAAGCCCACCATACATCAGACACCTTGAAATGAAAAACTATGTGTTATTCCACCCTGATGTTCCTAGACCATATCATCTCTACTTATCTAGCTTCTAGTACTTGAATTGCCTCTTTAAAATACCTGCTTTTGAATATTTCTTTCTTCTTTACTATTGTATACTAAATAGTACTGTATGCAATACTGACTTTCTCAAATGTTCTATTATCTATGATAGTCTGTAAGCCTTACCTTACTAGTCTTTTAATGTGTATGTTATTATCTAATGTAATCTGTAAACCAAGCTTTACTTTTTAATGTGGATATTATTATCTGTATGACTGGACCTTTTCTCCCATGCCTCCGCTAAAAATGGACATGTATCCAGTCAGACTTTCCTGGTCAACAAATGTAAAATAAAATAAATAAATAAACAAATAAAGGACACTAACTCCCATTCATATCTCATATTGAAGAGCTCCCATCTGGGAATTAGGCCATACAGTACTAAAGCCAACTCTATGACAGAACACACACTCTCAAAGTTGGAGACTGCACCTCCACCATTAGTCCACTTACCAGTGGAATACCACAAAGATTTGTGCTGGGCCCCAACTATTTGGAAACTATTTCCCTGAAGTGCAGACAACGGTCGATAGCCTGTGGTTTACCAAGTTTTCAAATTACTCTTAACTGGATACACTCATATAGCATTCCACAATAATGGTAACATATTACAAAAGGGACTGACACAGACAAATAATTGGTGCCAAATTCACGGGCTGAACCTTAAAGCAAACAATACTTCATTGTTCCCTTTGGCAATGGTGTACCCCTGATAATTATGATATACATATCACCCCTCTAAGCTCAAACACAGTGTTGTGAGACTTGGGAACACATATTGATAGCAATCTATACTTTCATCACTATGTGTCCATAGTGGTGAGACACATTCTGCATTGCTCACCTCACACATATTAACATCACATTGAAGACCAAGGAGGTCATAACTCTGCTGTACACTACCCTTTCAGACCACTAATTGAGTACAATGCTCCCTTCTGCCTGTACCTCACCAGACATCTACAGCAATTAGAAGAAACAGAGAGGTTTGTGACTGGGAAAATCCAGGGCTTCCAAACATAACATAGATGGAAAGATTGAAAGACCTGTCACTGTGCTCAGTATCATGGACGTTGCTGAGAGGTGACCTTTGCCTGGTCTACAGAGCAGTCTCAGACCCTGCCCTACTGGAAATACTGGACATTTGCAAGTCAAATGGGACCAAAATAACTTGCTCCAGGGTTCTCAACCTAGCCTGTGACATAGGCACAACATGCTGGGAACACAAATATATCCCCCAGCGATTGACAGACCTCTGTAATAGTCTCCCACTGCATGTGAAGCAATGGTCCTCAACAACCCTGTTCAAACACAACTTTGACAACTGGTTGGGTGATTGTAAAGTCATCTCTGGAGTGACACCTATATCACTCTGCTAACAATGACAATCTAACTGTGCTCAATAAGGGTACTTGTGTTTTTACACAGCTAGGCTTATAAATAGCCTAGAGCCTTTAGGCTAGTAGCCTCCTATGAACCTATGAAGATATGAACCTATGCAGGCTTCCCTACATCTTGTCTCCCACATGGCCTGCTGATATCATCTACTATAAGTTGACCTGCGCTCTTGTAAAAATCAGACTTGTGCCATGGCACTTGCATAAAGCACTGTGTTCTATAGTCTGTGTCCTTAGATAGGTATGGGTTCTTTTCTCATGTAGTCAACTTGGTGTGTGTGTTTGTACATGTTTATCTAGACAAAAGAGCAGAAGTGTTTGTCCTACAGTTATTGCGCCAGTGCCATTGATTGACAGTATTTTGATACTTGCACATGCCTACACATCCATTTCATACAGGCCTCCCAACCTCTTGTCTCCCACATGGCCTACTGATATCACCTACTATAAGTTGACTTGCACACTTGTAAAAATCAGACATGTGTCATGGTGCTTGCATAAAATACTGTTTTCTGTAGTCTGTGTACTTAGATAGGCAGGGGTTCTATTCGCACTGCAGTCAAATTTGTGTGTGTGTATGTGTGTGCATGTGCGTGTGTGTGTGTGTGTGTGTGTGTGTGTGTGTGTGTGTGTGTGTGTGTGTGTAGACAGCAGAGCAGAAGTGTATATCCTACAGTTACTGCTCCAATATCATGGATTGACAGTATTTTGATACTTCCACATGCCTACACATCCATTTCACTCATAACCTCTTGTCCCCACATGGCTATCTGATGCCATCTACTATAAGTTTAACTGCTCCATTGTAAAAATCAGACTTGTGGTGTGGTGTCTGTATAAAGTACTGTGTTCTATAGTCTGTGTGCCTAGATAGATAGTGCTTCTGTTCTCACTGCAGTCAATTGTGTGTGTGTGTGTGTGTATGTGTGTGTGTGTGTGTGTGTGTGTGTGTGTGTGTGTGTGTGTGTGTGTGTGTGTGTGTGTGTGTACAAACAGAAGAGCAGACATGATTATCTCACAGTTACTAATCCAATGCCATGGGTTGACATTATTTTGATTCTTGCAGATGCCTACATATCTTTTTCATGCAGCCCACCCAACATCTTGTCTTCCACATGGCCTGCTGATGTCATCTACTATAAGGTGACCTGCACTCTTGTAAAAATCACACTTGTGCCATAGCACTTGCATAAAGTACTGAGTTATGTAGTCTGTGTGCTTAGATAGGTAGTGTTTCTGTTCTCACTGCAGTCAACTGTGTGTGTGTGTGTGTGTGTGTGTGTGTGTGTGTGTGTGTGTGTGTGTGTGTGCGTGTGTGCGTGTGTGCGCACTCTTGCTTGACATTACAGACAGCATTTTACACCAACATGTGGGACACTGTTACTACCATATTATGCTCAATAGACACTGCTGATGTCATCAGCTATAAGGTGTTGTCTAAGACACTCCAAGTTGGACTTGTGCTGTGACACTTGTATAAAGTACTGAGTTCTGTAGTTTGTGTACCTCAGATAGGTAGGGGTTCTATTCTCACTGCACTCAACTGGGTGTTTGGGTGTGTTTGTTTGTACTCTTGCTTGCAATTACACAGAGCATTTCACACCAGCATTTGGGACACTGTTATTGCCATATTGTCTTCAACAGACACTGCTGATGTTATCAGATATAGAGTGTTGTCTGAGACACTTCAAGTGAGACTTGTGCTGTGGTGTTTGCATAAAGTACTGAGTTCTGTAGACTGTGTACTTAGGTAGTGGTTCTATTCTCACTGCAGTCAAGTTGGTGTGTGTGTGTGTGTGTGTGTGTGTGTGTGTGTGTGTGTGTGTGTGTGTGTGTGTGTGTGTGTGTGTGTTTGTTCACATGCTCTTTCTTGCCATTGCAGAGAACATTTCACACCAGCATGTGGGAAACTGTTAGTACCATACTGCCCTCAAAAGACACTGCTGGTGCCATCAACTATAAAGCATTGTCTGAGACACTCCAAGTTAGACTTGTGCAGTGGCATATGGGTAAAGTGCTGAGTTCTGTAGTCTGTGTACTTAGATAGGTAGGAGTTCTATTCTCCCTGCAGTCGACTGGATGTTTGTGTGTATTTGCTCTTGCTTGACATTACAGAGAGTATTTTACACCAGCATGTAGGACACTGTTATTAGCATATTCTCCTCAACAGACACTTATAAAGTCATCACCTATATCAGATTTCTGGATATGCAGTACTCCAACCAGGACATGGTTGGAGACTGGCCTGGAGACCAGGCAGATGTCACCTCAACATATGAGAGACAAATTACAGTGATGTGGATTTTAATCTAGCTGCATACATCATGGCAAGGTTTGTAGGCCATGTGTTTTCTTGATAAGAAATCCATGTGGTCTCTCCAGCTGCTGCATATGTCTGGTAAGGCAAAAGAGAGCATTAATATTCTGTTAGTGTTCTGATGAGGTTTGAGTACAGTGCTGTCATACAAGCCTAAGATCTGAATATGATGGTGTGACTAATGATGTGTACAACACAGGCTTTCAATACCAGTATGTACACTCGATTGTCAAAGTTCAGATTGCACTCTACATGCATTCCCAGTGCTTGTATCACTGGATTTCAACATAGCAGGACCATGGTGAATGCTATGATTAACATGGAATTCCACTTTTCAGACCGATAACATATAAAAGGCACATTTCTGCATTTATTTGTAAATTGTGAACCTTTGTCATCAATCATTGTCTGTGTTACCTCCCCCTGTACTATGTTATCTTTATTGATGAACTCAATGATTGTACCCGATATGCAAGAATCAGCAAACTTGGTAACCCAAAGGCCATATACTTTAGCCTGAACTGTTGAGAAATAGAGTCCAAAGAGTGAAGAGCCAAGCACAGATCTCTGGGGCTTGCCAGTGGAGACAGATCTATTGGTACATGTTGATTCACCAACTTTCACAGTATGTGTTCTGTCAGTGAGCCAATTGGTTACCAATCTAGTGATGCAGAGATTAAGCCACAGCGGAGAGGGCTTCTCAAAGATACCTGCATGGGGGATTGTGTCAAAACCTCAGGCCGGATCATGATTGGCAGTATACACTGTCTTACCTTCATCCAGGCTTATTACGAAGAATCACTGGGTTGTGACAACATCACAAATTGCCTATGGAATGAATCAGAACATACACCTTCTTAATACAGTTGAATCCACACTTAAATACTCCAACCACATGGGCTTTGTTCCTGTAGAAGGGTGTACATCAACATGTACCCATCTAAGTTGGAAGACAGCACCTGATGCATGCATGTATACAGACATACTGACTCTCCTCAGCTGTGATGTAGACCAATATGCCATCATTGGCCTCTTATAAATGGACACTAGCAATATTCTAGCAGTGTGCAATAGACCTGTGTGTGAGTCATTAATGCTAACTTATGCCTGTTACATCTGATAGATGTCCTTAGAGAGGTCATCGATGGCATTCATGATGACAACAGTATTATCCTGTGGAACTTGACCATGTTAAGGCATTTGACAAAAATCTATACTGAGGTAATTCAATCAACACTGTCATATGTAGCCATAGACAGCTATATCACTAACTGGGTAGACTGTGTATCACATACATGGCATCTCACGATGTTGAAATGTGTGAAAGGACCTATATCTCAGGTCTGGTGATCAGATCCCTACATCAGGGCTGTTTTCTAGGCCCTTTCCTATCCAGTATTTAAGTGATGGAAATTACAGATGTTAAACATATCCTGGGTAAAAACAGCTGCCTGAAGGCCTACAGATTGTGGGCAATCATTGACTCCATCTGAGTTATTAGTATAATACAGACAGCATTAACACATACCAAGTATTGCTGCCACAGCCATGACAACACCTGCAATGACAAAAAACATGTGGGGATTTATTAAGTGAGGTACACAAACACGCAACCCAAGTATAATGTAGACATCACACCCTATAATTAGACCAATAGATATGTGACATGTGTCCTGGACTACATGGCTAATGGAAAGTCCACCAGTATGTGGCACAGTGCTGACTACTCCCTTGAATGTAACACAAGTACTGGGTATGGGAAAGACATCCACATCAGAGGGCATAATAATTTCATGGCTCCCAGCCTTCATCACATCAATAACTGCGTACAGTGCACCCTTTTTCATGTACCTCCCTACACATCTTTCAGTGACATGTAACTGAAGTCTACAACCTTTTTCACAGTGAGCTGTCACATAGCTTATTGCCCATACCTAGGTATTCGTTTTGTGGAGTATACATTACTGGCTGATGGTGCAGAACACCAATCAAGTTTATAGCAGATGCATGTATGCTATCTGTTCTTCTGAATCACACACTGCATGCATAGGTGTTTCACAACATTAATGGCATGTATATCATTCGTGACAGTGTAGATTGTACTAAATATATATATATATATATATATATATATATGTGTGTGTGTGTGTGTGTGTGTGTGTGTGTGTGTGTGTATATATATATATATATATATATATATATATATATATATATATATATATATATATGTGTGTGTGTGTGTGTGTATATATATGGGTCTCCTTCAGTAGATTGAACTTTTATGGCTGAGACTATATGTTCAAACTTGTAAAAGTTCGATCGGAGTGAATGGAGATCTCCGTACAGAGCAGAATGGGAAGATTTCTTTTTTCCGCAATGTAGTGCAATCTCAGAGTTGGTATATTTAAGTAGGGCTGTGTGTGGGGGTGCAGGGGGGCCGTAGATGCTATAGATGTTTTTTTTTTTTTTTCTTCAGTGTTCGAACTTTTACAAGTTCAAACATATGGTCTTGGCCATTATGTGGTTCGAACTTGTAAAAGTTCGATCTACTGAAGTAGATCCACACACACACACACACATATATATATATATATATATATATATATATATATATATATATATATATATATATGCATATCTGTATGGGTCTTCCACAAAGTATCAAACAACCACATCAGTAAAGACCATATAAGTGAGACGGCATCGCCAAATTCTCAAAACATCGAACACCCAGAACTAAGAAAACTAACCCCAGGAAGAGAACCACTTGGCCACCGTGGTGAATATTGCCATTTCCGCATTTGGTATATTTAGTTAGGGGTTGTGGGGGGATAAAGCCCCCCACTTTGGTGGGTTTTAATTTCTGCATTGTTTGTTTTTTTGTCCTGGTGGCCAAGAGGTTCTCTTCCCGGGGTTAGTTTTCACAGTTCCAGGTGTTTGATGTTTTGGGATTCGGCAATGTTGTCTCAATAATTTGGTCTTCACTGATGTGGTCTTTTGATACTTTGAAGAAGATCTGTATATATGTATGTATATGTATATATATATATATATATATATATATATATATATATATAATAGTCTCTCATCCCTCTAAATATCACAATCCTGAAACCCTTCCCGACACACTAAGTGATCACGCCCCAATAAAAGTACTTAGATATATCCCTCACTTCACTAAACAGCATAGAATTATCACATACCACAAGCATACTAACTTCCACCCTGACACCTTTAAATCTCTTCTCTCTAAAGTTAACTGGAATTTCCTTAGCCAACTCCCCCTTGATGATGCTGTCCTGTTTTTCACTTCCACCTTTCTCAGTATTCTTGACTCACTTGCCCCACTTCACGCAGTCCGTATTAAATCTAATATGTCTCCATGCCTATCAGATTGCACCCGCAGCCTAATTAAAAATAGAGACAGAGCATGGAAAACATGGACCAAAACAAACCTCCCTGCAGACTTGTAAAAATACAAAGAACTTAGAAATCAGACCAAAAAGCTTATTAATAAAGACAAAAGAGATTTTTACTATAATCCACCCTCAGCCTTGAAATCTAACCCAAAAAATCTGTGAAACTCCTTAAACTACATACTACATCCTGGTGGTCCCTGCTCCCCCAATCCTTGTCCTGATAACACTCCCAAAGATACTGCCTCCACCTTCAACACATATTTCATAGACTCTATTTCCAAACTATTTAACCCCAGTGCCAATTCATATGCCTTTAATAATATTTCTAACGACTCTTTATCAAATCCCACTATACTCTCTTCAAATTCTTTTTCCCACAATGCTGTACCCACTAGTTACATAAAATGCCCACTTTCTAAACTCAAACTTGCTCAGCTTCTAACAACAATATTCCTTCCCTTTTCCTTCAGTTAGCTGCTGACTCTCTTGGTCTCCCTGTATCTATCTTAATCAACCACTCCATTTCAGAGTCCAATGTCCCTTCCATATGGAAACAATTCTTTACTCTACTCATACATAAAGGAGGTAACTCCTCAGACATCACTAATTTTAGACCACTTGCCATCCTCTTTCCTCTCTCTAAAGTTTTAGAAAAATGCATACATAAACAAGTTATGCACTACCTACTCTCTGAAAATCTGCTTACACCTACTCAACATGGCTTTAGACCAAAGCATAGTACTACTATTGCCCTACTATCCCTCAACGCTGTACCCACTAGCTACATAAAATGCCCACTTTCTAAACTCAAACTTGCTCAGCTTCTAACAACAACATTCCTTCCCTTTTCCTTCAGTTAGCTGCTGACTCTCTTGGTCTCCCTGTATCTATCTTAATCAACCACTCCATTTCAGAGTCCAATGTCCCCTCCATATGGAAACAATTATTTACTCTACCAATACATAAAGGAGGTAACTCCTCAGACATCACTAATTTTAGAACAATTGCCATCCTCTTTCCTCTTTCTAACGTTTTAGAAAAATGCATACATAAACAAGTTATGCCCTACCTACTCTCTAAAAATCTGCTTACACCTACTCAACATGGCTTTAGACCAAAGCATAGTACTACTACTGCCCTACTATCATTCCTTAATAGTATAACCCTTGCCAGAGATAACCACAAATGTGTCTCCTGCCTATTCTTAGATCTCTCTAAAGCTTTTGACATCTCTCACCCTCTCCTTCTGCACAAACTAACTAACCTTAATTGCTCACCTGCTTCTGTTGCATGGTTTTCCAGCTACCTCACTAACAGATCTCAAGCAGTGAAGTGGCAATCTACACTCTCCCCTCCTCAACCAGTTAAAATGGGTGTCCCACAGGGTTCCATCCTTGGTCCACTACTTTTCAACATCTTCACTAATCTTCTTTATTCTTCCTGTCCTCTGTCCTCACTGGTCCAATACACTGATGGCTCTATTGTCATCACTATTGCTGACTCTCCCTCCAAACCCATCTCTACAACACAGACTTCATTTAACTCAGTAGAAAAACAGCTCTTTGATAACCAGCTTACCCTTAACCCAATAAAAACTAAGCTACTTCTTTTTCTTCCTAAAAACTACATCCACATTAAATCCACTTTCACAATCCTGTCCTCAGTAACACACATCGATGTGGAAACTAGCATTAAACTCTTTGATGTCATCATTGATGACCAACTTAAATTTTATCTACACATTAGCAACTGTATCAAGAAAACTCATCAGAAACTAGGGCTCCACTACCGCAACAAAAAGTTTCTCACCAGTGAAGCTAAAATAACTCTCTCTTATGCCTACATTCTACTCAGTCTATTTTATGGCTCTCAAATTCTTACTTGCCTCAACTCCACACTCCTTGGCAAACTTGAATCTACCTACAACAAGATAGCCACATTTGCAACATATCAAATTTACAAGTCACATGACTGTCTCTCACTCAAACACCTTAACTGGCTGGAAATACCTCACCAACTTTTTCTCCCTCAACTCCAGATCATCCACTCCATCCTTTATCAGCCTTCTTACTGCCCTACCCTATCATCTCCCACTATTCACCTGCTAGATCCCTCTGGAGCTCTAACTTAGATCTGCTACAAATCCACAAACCTAAAACTAAGAAAGGATGTATTTTCTATAGCTATAATCCTTCCAAGGCATGGAACAAATTCCCACTAGAGATCAGGTCACTCAAGCAACTTAGTCAGTTCAAGCTAGCCACTAAAGAATACCTGTTAAACCAATGGACCTGCCTCTGTACCCATCCACTTAAACAGCTTATCAACCCTAACTGCACAACTCTATCTGCTCCCAACCTATGTGACTTTCTCTAACTCTCTAGAGCTTGTCTCATATTAACTTCTCTATCTTAAGCACATTACATAATTCTTATCTACATAATGTAAGATTTTACATCTGGTGACATAACTATTGTTACTCCTTCTGAATTATGTAGTATTCTAAATCTGACAGACATAATGATTAGTTTACTGTAGTAAATCCTTGTTTTTTATGTATATGTTGCTTTCAATATTTTCTGTAAACTAGTTGTTGATTGTTTACTTATTTTTGTAAACTATAATCTGTAGAACATGTGGAGCTTTTCTCCTGCGACTCTGAAAAAGGGCTACTTAGCTCAGTCAGACAAACTTGGTCAACAAATGTAAAAAAAAAAAAAATATATATATATATATATATATATATATATATATATATATATATATATATATATATATATATATATATATATATATATATATATATATATATATATATATATATAGATAGAGAGACACACACACAAACACACACACACACACACACACATATATATATATATATATATATATATATATATATATAGATATATATATATATATATATATATATATGTAGAGAGAGAGAGATGCCATGCACACAAGTCATCTAGCCTGTATTGCTCATACTGTCGCATATAGGTATGCTAGTGTCCCTCCTAACACCACCAGCAGATGTTACAGTGCCAGGACAGTTTACATGGTTACCATCATAGAGTGTGAATGTATCATAATAGTTGTTCAAGTGTGTGTTTGTGTATGTGTGCATGCATGCGTGCGTGCGTGTGTGTGTGTGTGTGTGTGTGTGTGTGTGTGTGTGTGTGTGTGTGTGTGTCTGTAGTCTCTTCTTTTATCACTCTAAATCACATATGTCATGTCAGAGGCATGGGATTACTGGTGGTATTATTCCAATATTGTCCATGATTGTGGTTGGTTCTTGTAATGTTTTGCATGAACCTTTACCTGTGCCCACCTTGCTGGAGACCTCTGCTGAGAGTACATGCATATTCAGGCATATCAGTTTGCACAGCTTCACAATATGCACTCTACCCCAGTTGTATGTCAGATCCTAAATAGATGTCCTCTGCATTATTCACGTAAGTATACTTATCTCATATAGACACCCTCCCCATTCTTAAGTCACCTTGTGTGACAGTCACATAAAACACATTTTCAGTATACAGTCCCTTCTCTACCATATAGATATGTGATTGGAGTTGCTGCTGCAACCATTTTGCATTGGCATGCTATCATCTGCTGTACATTAAGTTGTTTCACCTGTCCTCTTTCTCTGTGTTCTTTCCTACAATTCATCTGTGTCTCCATATTCAATATACACACTTCTCCTGAGTGTTCATTTTACTTGGCAGTCCATGTCCCTTTGCAGATCATTACACAGCTTCAGTACAGAATGTCAGGAATGGGATAGCACAATACTCTGCACTATAGATACACTATCCTTTACTGTGTTTGGACCATACCTCCCAACTGTCCAGATATTATCAGGATGTCCATATGTATTCCATATCCAGTTTGTGGCTTTCAGCCATATCACTAGGATGAACTCAGGACTGATATGACTCAATATTACATACATTTGAGTTCATACCTCTCAACTGTCCTGATTTGTGCAGAATGTCCAGTTTTTGTCTCATATTTTTTATCTTTTCCTCATACCATTTTGGCTTTCTGGCAAATCATTAGCATGTCATTGTGGATTGAAGCCAGAAAATATTGACAGACATCTGAGTTTCAAACTTCATGCTCTTCAGAAAATTCATGCTACTGTAAAACCTATTATTCTATCAACATTCAAGGTTTGTAAGATCAGTATTAGAATCTGTCTCTATTTTTGGTGCTTTTCACCCCATTATTTATGGCATTGTCCAGATGTCTTGCTCTAAGAGTTTGAGAGCGATGTTTGAGTTTCATTCTACCACATTTGTATGTGACATCTACAGTATGTCAAATATGTCCCTATTTCTGGTTAATTGTGTCACATTATGTTGGCCTTTGTGCAGATGTGCTGAACTAACAGATTGAGAGCTATCTGTGAAGCCTTGGTGATCATCGTGGCACTCGGTGCAAAACCATAGACCATAGGTGCTTCTCTTTCAACGGAATTGCTATCTGTGTTCACTTAGATGGTTTTCTGGCCAGTAACACTGTTGCTGGCCATGAAGCTTCACTTACAAGTGGCACGCAGTGTGAATATACATTACCACTCGCAGCGCACCACAGTTCACACATGTAAACTCCATGTAGGCTTCGCATGGAGCCTACACAGAGTTTATTGAATCCCAGGGATTGTATTTTGAGGGAATAGGAAGCTGGTGCTATTCCTAGATAGACTTTATGCATACTCACAAGATTTGTATGTATTGGGAACTACTATTCAGTCAACTTTGAACATTAAACTTTGGTCGTAGCTTATATCATAGTTGAATGAAAATGTAAGACTGAACATCTCCCCTTACTTGTGATTTTTATTTAGACCATCATTGGATAAAAAGGTTGGAAAATTAGAAAAATGCTCTAAAATGCACCTTAGAGAATCTAATAACCCACATGGTCTGGATCCCTAGCAGCCCCCAGATCCATGATTTAATTTGGCTTCTTCCCCAATGTTGTTACAGTGCAGCCTTAGCCAGTTATGGTGCATTACAAGGAAGGAGGAACAAAGATGAAATTGACAAAAAGGTTGGAAAAAAAAAACAAGAATAAGTAACCTGCGTGATTGGAGTGGGAAGCCAGGATGGAGGAAAACTAGAGGGTACTGGGACTGTGGGTGACTAGTCTGTGCTGTAAAGGTCTTTGTCTTGGACTCCATTTCATCTAAGGCTGGTGCTGTTCATAACAACTGGATAATAGATAGATACATAGATATGTAGCTAGAACTATAGCTATAGATATAGATGTAGATATAGATATCGATAATGATACAGATAAATATATAAATATATAGATATAGATATAGTAAATAAAATGGTAAGAAAGAATGAATGGGTACTAAGGTAGTCTGTGGATGAATGTGTCTTAGCCCAGATGCTAATTATCATAGGTTAACTCTCTCTTTCACCTGCCATAATGCAGCTCTGCCTCATTCCAGTCATTTCCACCCATTCTTTTGCTTCCTGCAGCCAACCCCTTGCCTTGAAGTCATCAGACTGTATTGCATAATCCTTAAGACTCTCTGCTTAAACCATTAAATCAGTTGGAGGGCAAATCAGTGACCTGCTTAAGAGAATTTCATAGTTATCCTGTATGCAGATGAATTTATGAACCAGATTGAGGTCAATAAGCTATAAATTGTCTTAGCTCAAAGGCTTCTTGCATTTGTTTGTTGCATAAGCTCCTTAGCAAAGAGTCTTTTTCCAGGAATGAATCTAATTAAATGATTCGTACAGATTCACAATGTGGAAAATTGGAAACAGAGTTAATTACAATTTTGGATTACTGGATGATGATCATTGCATGATCCATGGCCAATCCTCTCAACTGCCCAGATTTTCACATAATGTCCAGATTTTAGCCTCACATTTTTAGTCTTTTTCTCATAAAATTTGAGGTTTTCTGTTAAATCACTGAAGATTGAATAAATAGTCAATAAATAGTGACATACATTTGAGTTTCTAACTTCATATCCTTCAGAAAATACACACTAACACAAATCCTGTTACTCTAGCAATGTTTTAAGTTTGTAAGAGCAGTATTTAAAATCTGTCCCTATTTTTGGGCCCCCCATTATTTTAGGCTTTGTACAGATTTCTTGAACAAAGAGGTTGAACAGTATGCTCATATTCATAATTTCCTATGCTGATGACCAGACTATTTTGCTAGAGCAATTCTCTCTAGAATCCAAGCACCTGATGTGAGAATTGAAACCATAACTTTCTAAAATTTTATTCTTCAAAGTATGTGTGCTTTATGTGATTTCCCATTTCAGTTGTACTTGATGCCTGATAAATTCTTATGACTATTTTTCTGTCTATTCCTTGAGGTCATTTTTCTTTTGTTACCCAAAAGACTCTGACTAATAATTCCTCTAACTGTACCCAGATGACATATTCATTCCGTGAGGATAGGAGCCCAGCATTCATAGCTCTTGACATCTTAACACAAAAAATCTAGACAAGTCCAAAAATAATGTGGGGATAAAGCCCCCAAAATAGGGAAACATTTTAAATATTGCTCTTATAAATTTTGAAAGTTGCTAGAATAAAAGGTCTTATGTTACCATACATTTCCTGAAGGATATGAAGCCTGAAACACAAACATATGTCATTATTTATTGAATCCAGTCCTCACTGATTTGACACAAAAATCCAGAAAACACAAATTTTATGAGGAACAGACCAAAAATATGAAGCAAAAATCTGGACAGCTGAGAGGTATGCTAGCATTCCTGAGATAGGCATGGGCCCAAAGGGACATTTGCTTCTCATTAGGAACCCCTATAGCCCATTAGTTCCCTGAGCAGTGAGAGCCAGATGGTAGTTAGTGAGTCAGTATTCTGGTCCTACAGGATGGCCTACCTTCAATTAGGGAAGAACCTCCTCCCCCATGAAACTCATTGAGCTCTGTTTTATCTTACATCCAAAAGGAGCAAACTTTCATGTAGTGAATCCTCAAGTCTGTTCATTAGCAGAATAGCACATCATACTCCATCTACCCATGCTTCATTTTGCAACACCCAGTACTCCAGCTAGATGTCACGCAACTGGTGAGCCAGCAAAACCTAAACTCCCAGGATGGGTGAATTGGAAGCAGCCAATCACTTCCAACTTCCCCAGCCAGCTCCCTTGTTGTTTTTTTTTTCTCCTGTATCACACTTAAGATAACAGCCATCCACATGTTTCTTTCTTTAACGTCTGTGATGTTACAATTAGATGGAAGTGTTATGCTTTATATCACAACAACATGTTGCTAGTAAACAAGGGGAAGGAAGTAAAATGTGGCCTGCACCCTACAATCTGACTTTCACTGCTGGTGAAACTAATGGCCTCATAAGGTTCCTGGGTATGTGATTAGTTAAAGTTAGCCACGAAGGAGCTTTTTTTCACATATGAACATAAAATCATATCCCAGCAGATATCTGTATCTACTTTTGAATTGATCCATAATCAGAACCACACTAATAAACTGAAGTGTTTAAGGAATAGAATATAACAGAAACAGAATCTTTTACTACCAGCTACATGTACCAGACATTAACCATGCTGCCATCAGATATTAAAACAATTGTGATTTTTGTTGCTGTAATCTTTCATGTATTTCCTTCATTGCTAACTGGGTAAATACAACTAACAGGTGCAGATGGTGCAGAAATGTCTTCTTCCACAGCCTTAGCCATTGTATCACTAAGGAAGTGCACAGGAAAATTGTTATCCAATGACCTAGACCTACCAAACATACTAATTATTTTGAAATCCAGGTACCTACAGATATTATGGTTGCTACTGCTGTTTCGTTGTGTCAAACAGTTGATGACCTAAAAGACTTTAGAAGTACAGGCATGTCTGCCCACCACTGCTTCTTTGTCTTCGTGTAAATCCATGTTCATTTCTTCAGAATATGCTCTATTTTTCTTAGTCTCTGCCATCTCTTTCTTCTTTTGACTTTAACCTTTCCCAGTAGCAGTGTCTTCTTCTGTGAATACTGCTTTCACATTAATTATCCAAAGTATTATAGTTTTACTATTAGAAATGTCAATGAATAATCTGGGCTTATTTTTTGAAGTATTGAATTATTTGATCTTCTCAGAATCCATACAATTCTCAAATATTTTCTCCATCACCAAAGTTCAAAAGCATTAGTTTTCTTGTTCAGACCCTTACTTTAGTCCATTGTTCAGACTAATGTAATTTTAATAAGAAAAAGTGCAGCTTTGACTATAATGTGAAGTCTTTCTTATTTAATGTCTTATCCATATTAGTTATAGCTTTCATCCTAAATTTGTGGCTGATGTAATCATCAGCAGTGATTCATGAGTAAGGAAATAAACCATGTCATCATTGCCTCTTCTTTCCTACCTACTTGAAAAAAATGATAGCAACTGATAATATACGTTTATGTTAAACAGAAAGCCACGTCTCATTTTCTGACATAAGGGTGGTGTTATCTGCTGTTAAGAGTTTGTTAGTATTTCTCCTTATAATGTTAATTCAAGCATTTGAGTCATCTATCCTGGCATTTCACAGGATATATTTAACCTGAACAAATAAGTTGAGCAACTACGTATTACCTTATCACTGTTTTTTCTAAGTCTTGAACCAATCATTTATTCTATAGTTGGTTCAAACTGTTGCTTCTTGATCTGCATACATATTCCTCTAAACACATGTAAAGTGACCTGTTGTCACCATTCCTCTAAGAACTTGTAACAGGTTGATAATGTTTTCACAATCAAAGCTTCGTTATTATCATCATCAGCAGCAGCAGGTTCTTAACATAAAGCTAAGAATCAAATTAAAGAAATCAGGAAAAGCTACAAGACCAACTTGATATGAGCTCAATATTCCATAAAAATATGCAGCACATGTTAAGATTTAAGTGATCAGACATGGAGAATACAGTGCCAGAAGAATTATGGAGAGAAGTCCATGATATTGACTAATAGAAGGCAACAGAAATATTCCAAAAAGAATGATGATTAAAAAGGCAAAATAGTTGTCTCTGGAGGCTTTATAAGTGGCCACAGAAAATAGAAGAGCAAAAGACAATATAGATATGGAAAATATGTTAAATAAAACACAATATTTCAAAGAATAACATAAAGAGATATAAAAGGAAGTTAACATTAAAGTAAATTAAATTTAATTTATTTAGATTTAAGTTTAAAGTTTAACCACGTAAAGAAAAGGAAGAAGATATTAAAAAGAAAAAGTAAAGAGATCTCTTCAACAGAACTGTCAATCTTAATGGAAACTTCCATATAAAAATGGGCATGGAAAAGAAATACGTGGAAGTAGGGCCCTAACAGAAGCAAAAAATATTTGCGATAGGCGACAGGATTATATAGAATAACTATACAATAAGGGTCCTAAATCACTGATACATATGACTGCATGTTTTCTGATCTAGAGACTGACATCCTAGAGAATGAAGTCAAACTGGGGTGTAGAAAGCCCCTCAAAGAAAAAAAAAAAGAAGGTGGTAGAATTCCATATGAATTACGTAAAACCATGCAAAATGAGTGGGTGTGTTGTTGTAATTAGGCAGTAATTTTGGAAAATGAAGCATTGGCCCTTGGAATGATAAAAAGTCAGTTTATGTTCCAGTCCCAAAAAAGGACAATGAAAAAAGGTACGAAATTATCAGAAAAAATGCTTAAGATGCTGCAAGCTAAACGTTAGCGATGTATACACCAGCAAGATGTAAAAACTTGTTTTGGAATAATTAGAGGCAAAAGAGATCACACTGCTAACATATGGTAGATAATAATGAATGCAATGGAATCTATAAGGAAAAAAATACTTATTATGTGTTGATTCAGACTGGTAGCTTATTGCTGTTGCACAGGAAGATGCTGTGGAACTTTTTATAGAAAGCCCTCAGGAAATAGTCAACAAAGAATGTGCCCTCAGTTTAGAAGAATATGATTAAGAGAAGAGTTATTTGATTTAATAGAGATGGACAGACATAAAAGATCAGTGAAAGAAATAGACTATAGAAAGTCAATAAAACCCCAAAAGTTAGAAGTTTGAAAAAAGAAATGAACACAGTAATTGTTCATAGAGATTTATGGGATATAACAGAAGCAAATAGTATATATTACTGTGCAGCTAATTTAATAACAGGTAAAGTCTTGCCACAAAAACACAGGGCAGTAAGGGAAAGAAAGGGGAGAAATTGCACACCATCATGGAAGTATCGATTAGAGAAAACTATAAAGCAATTAAAACAAGAGGTGTCACTGTTAGAATTGTATAGAAGTGGGAATGGATAAACAAAAATACTCAGAAAGATAGACGTGATAAAAGCAATGAGCAGTATCAGAACAGATCAGGATCTAACATGCACTATCACAAATAATAAATAAAAAATATCAGCGCAGGCAGAAAAACGTAGAAGATATACAGCTAAATATAAAGGAAAAGTATAAAATTAGCAATTTTTTGATAACCCAAAAAGGTTTTTATAGAGAATTGAGAAACAAGGCAAAAGGAATTGAAACACCACCCATAAAAAGAAGAAATAGATATATTTTGGAGAAATATCTAAGAAGATCCTGTGGAACATAACAAAGATGATAAATGGATGGAAGCAAAAGAAAGAATAAGTTCAAATATGCAAGATATGAAATGGGATAAAGTAATGGTCAGACAGATTGAAACAAAGTTAAGAAAAACTCCTAACTGGAAAACCCCAGATACAGTACCTAACTTTTACCTAAAAGTAGTAACATCTTTACAAGACGTTTTAGCCATGAGTAAGAACTGTTTATATGCACACCCTGAACAGACAACAGCCTGGTAAACAATAGAAAAAAACAATACTCCTACTTAAGAACAAACCTGCAAGCTATCCTAAAAACTATAGACCAATAACTTGCCTTCAGACAACATATAAACTATACACTGGAATTGATGCCGACAGAGTTCATAGTCACTTAGAAGAAAACTCAGTCATGGCAAAAGAACAAAAGGGTAGCAAAAGAAAGTTATACAGAGCAAAGAATCATTTGTTGTTAAATAAAGTCATAATGGAAAACTGTAAAAAGGGGAAGAATCTAAGTATGGCATGGATAGACTATAGAAAAAGCATTTGACAGTATCCCCCATTCTTGGATAAAAGAGTGCTTAAACACGTATAAGATTATATTACAGTGCCCATGGAACAATGGCAAACCACTAAGCAGTTAAAACATGATTAAAGACAAATTATTATTTCAGGGATAAAAATTCAAAGGGAGATATTTCATGGTGACTCTTTGTCACCGCCGCTTTTTTGTCTTGCCCTTAACCCATTAAATTGTCTACTTAATATATTAGGTCATGGACAGTTTGGTTCCCAGAAACAACAAAGTGTAAAGACTTCTCATCTTCTTTTTGTAAATGATTTAAATTGTATAGTTCATCAGATGAGGAACTGAAAGCACAACTGGAAGTGGTCAAAACTTTTTCGAATGATATGAGAATATCATCTGGTCTTGATTAATGTACAAAAACAACCTTTAAAGCAGGAAAGCTGCAGCACCAAGAAAACATCAGTTTGGGACAGAAGTGTGATATAAAAGAATTTGAAAAAGTGGGAATGTATGAATATTTGGGAATTGATGAAGGATTAACAATAAAACATGAACAAATGTGAATAAAACTTAGAATTATTTTAGAAAAATAAAATTAATACGAAAAACAGCATTGACATCTACAAAGTCCAAGCTATAAACCAATTTGGTCTTCCTGTCCTAACTTACAGTTTTGTAGTGACTGGCTGGCCACAAAAGGTGTTGGATAGGTTGTACAGGAACACAAGAAGGATGCTTCATGTTCATCAAATGATTTATAAAAATCAGTGTATACAAGGGCTATATGTTGCCCATTCTGAAGGATGTATGGGCCTCCTTGAAATTAATTACATGTATAGCTCTGCATTCATGGGATGGCATACATATCTGCTGACCTCACAAGACCCAAACATAGTGAAAGTTTTGAAATATGAGGAGAATAAGTCTAAAATGACTTCCCTGATTAGTTTAGCAGAAGCATATCTGCATCAAGTGGTAATGGAAATCAAACCAGAACTAGATAAAAATCAGGCAGCAACTGAATGTGCTGAACAACAAAAGAAAGAATATAAGGTGAAGGATCAGATGAGAAGGTGAGAAATGTGGAAAATGCATAAATACAGTTGCAAGTATAGAAAATCCATGGAACAACCTCATGTTGATCAGGACTGAATGCAGGAATGGTTAAGGAGAGGTGAGTTTAACCCAAAAGATGAAAGATTAATATTGGCAGCCAGTGATAGTGGACTATGTACACATTGATTTACAAAGTCCATTGAACATGTGGGAGAAACAGACAAATGCAGGCATTGTAAAACAGAATTGAAAACAGTGACACATCTTGCTGCTGGATGTGATATACTAATGGCAGAAAGCCTGTATACTGAAAGGCATAATAATGTGACAAAACTGTTGCATTGGGGATTGTGCAGACATTATAATATTAAAGCAGCTGAAAAGCACTGGAAACATGATCTGCAAAGCATTACAGAAAATGATGATGTTTATATCACATGGGATCACCCATTAACAACAGTTCAAAAAATAGATGTGAGAAAACCAGACATAGTAATCCAGGAAAAAAAGATTAAAGCAGTATTGATCTTTGAAATTGCTACACCCAGTGACTCAGTGTCTTACATAGAGAGAGAGAAAGAGACACACACAAAGTCATAAAATACCAGGATTTGCAGGCAGAAACAAGGGCAATGTGGAATAAAAATACCCAGAAAGTTCCAATAGTAGTAAAGGCAACAGGTCTTATAAAAAAGAATTTACAATTGTATTTAGATATGTTACCGATACAAGCAACTCCATACGAATTGCAGAAGGAGTCATTACTAGGCACATTGTGGGTGCTGTGAAGAATATTTCTGCCTAACATCAAAGATTGAAACAATACTAATTTCTTGAACTTTAATCATACTTTGACTTAGGAATGAGGTCCATCATGGTATTCGAAACCCAAAAGACTTGGCAAAATTAAAATTAGCTTATTCATAACTACTGGCTGACCACAGAAAAATACTAGTCGAATTGCAAACAAAGTTAATATACTCACACTACTCACTAATCTTACTTAAGAATTATCTTCTCTAGATCAAAAAATATATATATCTCCTCTAAACAATAATTCCTACCATTAAACTATAGTACATTTCTTCATTTAAAAGTAAAGGAATGATATACACCTACAACAGTCTTATTCAACGAACTAAAAAATGTATGTCCAACAGTTTTTTTCCATGTTTTACAAATGGCCTGGTACTAGACAAATATTTTTTACCCATCTCTATCTAGATTACCATGCACATAACAGAATTCCTTACAGTAGAATTACAACCTTTTCTGTGCCTACGTTAAGCATGGCTGATGGTACTTAAAACTCTGGTCATGGATAAAACAAGAAGAGAAATGCTCATTTTACCTGGTCTACTGGCAAAGAGGGCCTTCACCAACCTAAATAACTCTACCTCCTGCTTCTTTCTGACTCCTAGCTAGCCCTCTCCCTTTCTGTTCCCCTGCAGCTATTTGTCAATCATCTTGCCATGGGAGGCTCTGGGAAATATGGTCTGTTGACAAACTCCCAGGTGAGAGAAACAGTCATATTGAATTTATTCCTTAAACCAGCTGTCACCAACCTTTTTTGCACTAAGAACTAGTTTCATGTAAGATAATTTTCCATGGACCAACCATTGCTCACACATAATAATAGAGCATAATAAAGTGCATAATAAATACAACTCATCTTAATGCACAGTCAGTGAGAGCCCTGAGCTTGTTTCCTTGCAACAAGATGGTCCCAACTAGGGGTGATGGGAGACAGTGACACCCAAAGTGTGTTCCTTATGTCCAGTCTACTCCATAATTTCGTTTCTGTTGCTGTCATTACAGAAAACCCTGCTTCACAAAGTTAAGATGTTGGAAATGGAAGCAGGGTCTTCAGTCATTATTCTAGCAACTTTCTAAGTTTATAAGAGCAATATTTAAAATCTGTCCCTATTATTTGTGGCCCTGTCCAGATTTATAGTGTGAGAGGTTGAGCGGTATGGTTGAGAGGTACGCAAACCTCTTAAATTATGCTGTTGACAGGGATCTTCACTCTCTCTCTCTCTCTCTTTCTCTCTGTCTGTCATGCATACACACGCTCGTGCACGCACACACACACACACACACACACACACACACACACACACACACACACACACACACACACACACTCTGTTCTTTCATGCACGCGTTCACTCACACATGCGCGCGCACACGCACACACACACACACACGCACACACACACACACACACACACACACACACACACACACACACACACACACACACACACACACCAAGTGGGCTGGAGTGACACACATTTTTTCCATTTCATTTATTTTTATTTTACACTCACTAAACAGCAAAAGCTCTGCTTAGCGATATAAAATAGCAGCTCTAGCGATCTCACTGTTCATTCCCTCATACACAGTCTCTTCTGCTTTCACATGCACACACATTCTGCTTTCATTCATGCATTCACTCACACACACACACAGACAATATCAGAAACACATTCACACACATACATACACGCATTCACTTTCTGTTTCACTCCCTGCCTAAAAGATTCTGTGCAGCCTGGTAACAAATGATCCATGGCCCAGTACTGGTCTGTGGCCCGGTGGTTGGGGATCACTGCCTTAAACTTGTTTTTTATTTTTAAGTTATTAACTGCAAGAAAATGTTAACAGGGTATGTGTAATAGAACCATGCAGAAAATGGTTAAGGTAGATGACAGGAATTCATGGATTTGGATCTTTACTTTAAAGTCTATATTTATATTTGCTGTTATTTTCGGAGCTCCTTCCTCTCCTATGAATCTCTTGTTACATAGTGAAGATACAAATTTGAGATGGCTTTACTAACTTTCCTTAATAATGTATGAATATGACTGCATATTGAATAACTGTCACACATTGCCACTATGTCCATTCATGGCTTACGATCTATAATATGCAATGAAATCAGATAACATTATATTTTGCCTTCCCTCGCTTTTATTTATTTATTTATTTAGTATTTTCAAGTTATATCTACTTCTCTTATTTTTTTTCAGCATGCCTATGCTTGCATTTCCTGAATATGCAAGAATATATTATTTGATTTTCAGTGGCTATACATAAATGTTGATGGCCCTTCTAGGACTGAAACTATGGCATATTGTGATAATGGGGTGTTTATATAGACTAGGAAACAAAAATGTTAAAACTTTTAGAAGATTACTAGACCCAGTAGATCCTGTCAGAAAAGTAAGAGAAATGCATTCCAGTGGAAACTAAAGAGCTATTAATTCAAGGCAGAGAGATAAGGCTGGCTTTAAGTATAGACAAGCTAAGCAGTCATCTGGTGTGCTAATGTTTTGGGAGAGGGTCACATTTTTCATACTTTCCTTATTTATATATTTATTTGTCTATTGCTCCACTGTTTGTCTATTTCTTTATTTATTTAGTTTGAATTTCTTTCAATTCCTTTTAATCACTTAATTTATAAGGAGGTGTGGCAGTCATGATTCCTTCCAACATGTTTTTTTTTTGTTTCTACTATGTATTTATCTATGTCTATAAAAGCGATGGCTTTAGCATGTGTAGAACAAATGGCAGTAAATGGAAATGGTCATGAATATTTAAATTATAATCTGCCTTGCTTATGACATAGCCTTTATGCTTTCCTTGGGCTTTTTTAAATTTCCTTAGTAATGAAGGCCGCAAAGTGAACAGAGGAAAATCTGCTGAACAACTGACCCAACATTCCATTGCCTGCTCCATTGATAACTTGTTAAGGATGAGTTGCTATGCAACACTTAATTAAGGAAAAACAAAAATACAGTAGAAACGATTCCTGAAGCAAACAACTTTTATTGCTGTTAAATATTTTAAACACATTCAGCCAATTATTCTGTTAAACTAAAAAAAATTGCTGCCTGCATATACAGTAATACAAATAGTGAGATAATGTAAATTAGAAAAAAATAGTAAAATGAAGACAATGGTGGAAGCAAATTAGGGTAAACAGTATGGGGGTGCAATTCAGAGCAGTATATATTTTGCACCAAGGTTGCTAACTGCAGTAAAATCCTGGAGTTACAGGAGATAAGACAATGAAACATGCATGGATTAGCCACTACATTAGTGAACGTGTTTATGCAAGTGGTTGTTGCCACTATTGGTTGTCACAGCCATACTTGCCATCAGCTTTGACAGGGCAGTCATCTGTATGTCTATCACAGTGCACTCTCAATGACGCAGACATAACAGATCACTGGCCCACAGGATGCATGGAGTACCTATTCTTGTGGTCACCAAGGTATGTGTGGCTTTACAAAATGAGCTACAAGGGCCTTTTGATGACCAATGGTGATATGCTAGGTGTATTCCAGGCATCTGTCTCAAGGGAAACCTACCAGTTCTTTGATGCAATGCTATAGCATGTGGAACAGTATATGTGGTTTTGTGTACCATAGAAAAGAGAGACTACACCGTGTGGACATTTTATAACATAGTCCTTTCCCTGAGGTACTGGGAGCTATAGATTCCACCCAAATTGCAATAGAGGCCTCACCTGGTGAGCAGAGTCAATTGTATATGGACTGTAGTCTGTAATAATATACAATATATCAGCAGGTGGCAAGGGCAGTGACCATGACTTCTGCATCTGGTACACATGTGACTTATGCCATTAGTTTGTGCAGGATCATTTTCCACTGAGCTTTCTTATTGACAATGTTGGATATGCCTTGGAAGCATGGCTAATGACACCAATTAGGAAATACAGATCATAGCAGAGAATGCCAAAAATAGTGCAATGTCACAGATCTGAGTCTTTTCCAAACATGTATTTGTCCTGCTAAAAGCTGTTTTTCACTGGCTGGATGCCACTGTAGGTCCCCTGCATTAATCCTCCAGAATACGGAGCAAAATCTTTGCAGGGAGTGTAATGTTAATAATGTGTTGATATGTAAACAGTTTCAGCAAGGTAGAGATATTCAGGGAAGGAAGTTCCCTAGCCAGCCATAGAGGGGTGCCTGATGAGGAGCCTATGGTGCATCTTGCAGCAGGGAATGACTATGCCACATGGAGGCTGGTGGAGAAACACAGTGGTACTAGCTAAGAAGCAGGGTCTAGCTCACAACTATAGGCCAGAATAAAAATATATGTAACACTAAATATGATGCATGGAAACTATACTGTGGCTGTGCTATACCATTCATAAGATGGTGGCACTGTATATCAGAGGCAGGCTACCCAAGCAACAGAGTACTAAGGGCAGAGCACAGTTGTCATTATATGCACAGGTGGGGATGTTCAGCGTGACAAATATCAAAAACATGAAGTATGTGGATGGAAAAGTGAAGGTTAGTGCTGTATTTTTATGCATGTCCCTCTATTATGGCCTTGCTCAGATGCTAATTAATAGCAACAACAGTGCACGCATTCAGCCGAACATTACATTTGGACACAGACATGCAGGCCTCTGTGCAGTTTCCCAATATAGAACCACCCTCAAATTAGAGTTGAGGAGCAAAAAAAAAAAAAAAAAAAGGGTTTCTCAATGATGAAGACCAAAAAATAACTGTTTTATTTACAGTAAAAAGTAGCTCGGTACAGTTAAATATTGAAATCAATGAGCAATTCATCACCTCAGCTGTGGCCACAAATGCAGTTTTAACCTTCATTTATGAAAGCTGATATTACAGTTTTCATAAAAAAATGCTTTATTGTGCTGACACACCATTGGTACCCACTGATTATGCCTCATGACAGGTTGCACCCAAGGAAGCCTCTCCTTTGGCCCATCCTAGTTATGGCTGTGGTTAATGAAACTTAAGGGAGATTATAACTGTTTTGCTGGAGATAAGGCTACTCCCTTGGTAGATGTGTCAGCATCTTCCTGTCATGGGATGGCATCCCACCTCTGGAATATTATTTGCACAGGCACAGGAGTTGTCTCCATGGAAGGGGGTGGGATGTGGCCATCAAATTGTCTTAGTCTACCACTGACACAGTAATCCCAGAATGCCATGGGATTTGTCTGACAATTCTCTGACATTGGGTAGTCTTAGGTCTACAATGGAGAACTCTGATAACACAGTGCCTGTCAAAATCTCAAAAAATTGTCCATTTTAAGGATGAACCCTTCAACAACACCCACAGTCCAGTGGAACTTTTCCTATATAACAGAGAGCTACAGAAAATTAATATTTAATCTATTTTGGGCAAGCAGTCTTTAAACCTGCAGTCTTGGCGTTTCCCTTTTTCATCTAAAACAAGGAAGCCATGATTGTAAGCTATATACCCTGAATAAGAGAAATAATGCAGCTAGTATCTTATGTTCAGATATACCCAACTGGGGCATCATCGAGGGATATCTGTGGTAAAATGGGTAACTCAGTACTGATGTCTATCACTCAGTGTGGATTCCAGAACTGTCTGGATTATAGGAACTCCTCTTTGTCTGTAATAGCTGATTCTATTGGTGGACATCCTTCCATGACCCTCCACTATTGTGCTAGGTGGGCTGCTTTATTGCATTCAGAAGAGACCAAGCCAGTAGCCCTTTTTGGGCTAATGCATAGTTCTAGTTTTGGTTACAGATAACATTAATGTTCTCTATAACATCCTACTATGAAAGGCCTGGTCAGACCACTTATAACTGAGCATCCACCTACCATGTTTGTGGACAATCTATAGCAGGATGTAATTCTCTGCCTGAAAGAAGTTACTTTTATACTGCTTCTCACCTTCAGAAAAAACAACTAGGAATAGCAAAGGAATATGTATGGAAGCTCTTGTGAAGTCATACATGACATACCCCATGTTAGCCAAACCTGCTGCTGGCAAGTGTTGGCAACACCTCTGTGTTCTGTTGCAACATTGACAGAGAATTCCCAATATAGGGCTAACATTCTTGTCAAGATATGTGTGGTGTTTCTCTGGGTGTTGCATTTGCATGTGACAGGCATTCATAAATACCTTGAACAGAAAACCATGTACAAACATGCATATATATGTATGAGATAGCTAATGTCACTGGTATCTGCAGGCCACATAGGCTAATTGACTGCCCCTTTGTATACTTTGATAAATTATACCTGCTGTTTTATGCATCTTGTTACTCCCACTAACTGTATACGTGAGCAGTTAACTGTGCAGTAAAGCGGAGTACAGGTGCACAGATGATAAAGTACAGGTTCACAGCCATCGTAGGCACAGAAAGTGACTGCCAGTATTAAATTACCTCCCTTCCAGAGACATGTGGCACTTCTATGAGCAACAGTATATCTGGGACCATCGCCAAATCACACAGTATAGGACAAAGAGGGTATGTATGTGCAACCCACATTTAGGCCCTCCTATGACTAATAGTGTAGCTGGGTCCACTGCCAAAACACCTAGTATAGGACAAAGTAGAATGTGTGTGCAACCTACATTTAGGCATGGGCCTGACACAGGACAGACCACAGAATACAAATGTAATAACATACTGTCCACAGATGTTCCCTTAAGTAGACATGTTTGTAGGCCATCCCTCCACATCAAAAGAGGTAGCACAGGCCAGATATACAATAGCCTTGTACAAGTGTTGGAAAGGTATGAACCAAAATGCTTGATGTGCCATGGATTCAACATCCCCTACAGTAACAGAAATTTCTGATGCTGACAAGATGTGTTCTTCTTGCAGAGCCAATTGGATGCACAGCCTACAACTGAAATGGCTTACTGGTACTATATGCACTCTACCCAACAATCCAACTTTACAGTACTGCTGCAGATGCTTTCTTTATATAGTCATTTTACAGGATGGGGTGAATATAAAAGATTTATGGACTCACCCGTCAAACATGGAGTTTGACTGGTGAGTCCATATACCTTTCATATTCACCTCATCCTGTAGAATCCCACAGAGGGATGCTGACAATAAGGTAACACTATGCATACCGCTGGACTGTGTTGGTTGGACACCCAGAAACACATGCAGTTCACAAAACTGCACACAATATACGACTCACATAGGATAGTACCAAACAAACCACAAAGAAAGTCGGAAACATCAAATATTCAGCTGTTATGCTGCTCATGATTTGTTTTAATTTGTGATTTCTAATGTTTCTTTATTTAATCAGCTGACTATATGAATTTTGTAACAGTCTGATGAAGTCAGTATCAATCTGGTTAACTGATGAAAGTGTTTACTTTTTTCTGTGAATATTAAATCTGTTTTGTTTTTGTTTTTTGGCATTTTTTTTCAGAGAGCATTTAATGTTCTTTTTTTCTGATGTTTGCTGGCATATGTTCTCACCAATATTTTTAACAAGGATGACACCTTTCCAACTTTCCCAAAGAATAGCATTTCTTAATGAAATGCGAGATTCTGTAAGGTAAATGTCACTTTTAAGTAAAGCAAAGGATGAAGGACTTATTTTCATTTTATTACAAGTGACAATTTTAATAAAAGTCTACTTGTTTCTACTTGTTTCTATTGGTTCACATCATACTGTGATTTTTCAGATGTATCCCTATTGAAATGATGGCATTCAAAATGTCAAGTGCCAAAAAGATGGAAAAATAAAGGAACAAAAACACAGGTAAAGAGCAAATCCAGAAAACTGTTCTTATTTTTTTAAAAAAATCTTTACTTTTATGCTAATAAAAAAATGTTAACAGTCACAGCAAAAACAGTTGCCTAAAATATAATGTCCAACCATGAGAATGTGAATAACTCACATAGTAAAGGGAATAACTTATTTACAAAATATTAGAAACTATATACACAAAATAGATGATCTACAATATATGCAATAACATGTCAGATGCCCAAGAGATGAGAATATATGTTTAAAAATGAGAAAGAACAGATGATTATAAAAGGATATTTGGTTTTAATAACAACATAGCTGATTATTTCCAAAAATGAAATATATATAAAGCCAATACATTATAACTCTGGAATAAAACCAACAAAACTTAATGCAACAAATAATGCAATCAACTGTTAGAAAATATATACTGGTAGTTTATATTATAAGAATACATTCAAACAACTTATTTTAGTAAGTTTAACCTATCAAATGCTTTTGAGGTATCAAAGACAAGTGAAAACAGGGAAGAATTTGAATGTTTAGAGAGTGTAATTAGTATATCTAATATTAGTGTATGATCACAAGTTTGTCTTGATTGCATGAAACCCAATTGAAAAGGAGATATTATTTGCATCAAGAAAGGCTTCAGCTTGTTTGCTAGAATTAGATAAAAAATCTTGATATCAATATTAATAAGTGATATCAGTCTATAATTTGTGGAATCTCTGAGATCCAGATTTGATTTAGGGATGAGAATTGTTTTAGAATTAGTCATATGGAGGTCAGAGATACCATTCTTACAGATGTAATTAAATACAAATAGTACATTTTTAGAAGTTGGCTGAGCAAAAGTTATATAGAAATCAGCTATTAAACCATATTGACCTGGTGTTTTACCTAATTTAAGGTTGTTAATAATATATAGTATTTCTTGCTGATTAAAGGGTGCAGCAATATTATTTTGTTGCTTCTTATTAAGTTTTGGAAAGGATAGATTTCCTAAGAATATTTCCAATTCTTGCACAGAAAATTTAAGATTATATTTTACATAGAAGTTAGCATAAATTTGCACAAACATTCCCATGATTTCTTCTCTAGTTTTGTAACATTTGTTCTGATATATGATCTCAGTTATCAAAGGTGAAATATTATAGATTTTTATTATTCTTACTAAGAATTTAGAAGGTGTGTGTGCCCATTCAAAGTATCCCACTAAGGTTTTCATTTCATAAAATGATTGTCGTTTAATATTTAGCATATAAAATTCTTCTTGAAGGTCAGCTATAAGTTTCACTGTTTTTTCCTTAAAGTTAGTTTACAGATCATGTTGCAGTCTATCAATTTTCCCTTTTAATTCTGATTCTTTAAGATTAAATCATTTCTTATGATAGGTGGCTTTATTTATAAATATGCTTCTGATTTCAGACATAAGAGCTGCCCATTGAATATCTACAGTAATTCATGAATTGGAGTCATTTTGAAGACAATTTTCTAATAGATAAGACATTTCTTTTTTTTACATCCTGTTTTTGGAGTAAACTAGGGTTTAATGTCCAATTATTAACTCTTGTTCTGTTCTGAAAAATGAAATTTTGGAATGATCTGAAAAGAATCTGGGTTCAATATGGAAAGTATAATAAAAGTTCAAAAAGAATTTTGATTTCAAAAAGAATTCTGGGCCAAGATTTGTGACACAAAGAATAATATGTATATTTTTGAGTTACACTGTTATTCCATTGAAGATCAAAACATTCAAGGAGATTAAAGTCTGATTTCAGATCAGTAATGACCTTGGCTGTATAATCATCATACGCTTTATTCTTATTCTATCTACATATGGCTCTGCCACTGCATTCCAATCCCCACCAACAACATAGTAATGGTTGGGAAAAAGGCTAAATATTTTATATACTGACATGATAAAGGTTTGTTGTCCATTACAGGGGACATAAATGTTTAATTATAATACAAGTTTATCCAAAAACCTGCTTTTAACAATTAAGTTACACCATCTTCCATCAGAATTAGTATTATACTGAATTACTGAATCTTTGAAATATTTTTTAATTGTAATAGCAACTCCCAAAATATTTGTTTTGTAACCTGATTCTCTAGCAGTATTCCATCTTTTCTTAGTAATTTGGGACCACTGACTTGATGCCATGTGTGTCTCTTGTATTAATATAGCTTCATCTTTTGATTTATAAAGTAAGTGTAAAAAACAATTTCTTCTTTTTAAGTAATTGTAGACCTTTAGCTTTCCAGGATTCTACTACCCACATATGGAATATTTGTAATTTCTAGGTTGAAATGTAATTACGTTTAACCTGGTGTATAACATCAAAACAATCTCAAAAGAAAAGGAAGAATTTATCAGTATAGGCGGGTGGCATTTAACTCTTCCTGACAGAAAACTGTGCCTAACCACAACTAACAAACACCAGGAAGAGAACTTTGCTAGCTCAAGCAAGGAGTAGTGAATAAGAAATAGCTTAGAATATAACTTTGTTATATACCCCTAACTACTAAGTGTAGAAACAATAGAAGAATTAATAAGAATTAATAAAATATTTCTCCATTTGGGAGTAAGTGAGAACTAACTGTACTAAAACACTAACTTCCCCATCACACAGCTACCATATTATAATTCCACATAATGCATGAAATAGTAAGATATAGTAGGAAGTAACATATAGTATTAATAAATTTGGCATCATGTCAAAAGTGGTAAAGTATCAAGTTCAATCAGAAAGGTGTAGAAATTCACCTTTAATTCTAATTTCTATGAGCAAAGTATAGATTTTGACAGAGGTATAATGTGCCTCATGAGGAGAGTTTGATAATTACACTGCATATGGATGTTTGATCAGGATCAATCCTTAGGTCAGCCTCGAACCTTAGGGCCGATCAATATAAGGGCATAATGGTTCAAGACTCAATAGCAAATACACAATGGATCAAACTACCCTCTCAAGGAAAAATAATGCTACAGGTCCAAATGAATTCCTCTCAACCTCTAACCAGGTCATATACTAGGATGCACATGAATATAACCAATTTTCTATGAATATAAAATAGTTTTGACAAATGGATAGTATGACCTTTGATGATAATCATAGAGTCCTGATAAATCCACATCTTCGTATTCAAAAAGGGATGAACAATTCCTGTACAAATCTCCAGCCCTCAGACTAATCAATACTATGAACAGGATGACATTAAATTCCACTCAAATGGAAATGGAAATGATTAGTCTGTTCATCACCAAGAAACACAATACAGTTTTTGACAAATGTGTGGTAAGTCCCTTGATGGAAGTCCTAGATTCATGATAAATCCACCACTGCATGATGAACAAGGAAGAAATGAGTCCTGTTCAAACTACCAGTCCACAAACTAATCAGTTCTAGAGCAAAATGTTACCCAATTCCACTCAAAGGGAAGTGGAAATGATTACTCTGTTCAGCCACAAGAAATACAGACCCTGTATTGAACCTGAATGGATGCCAAAATGTACTTTTACAAAGGAACAATAAAGAGTCATCTAAACATTTCTCCATCAGAGATTGGGAAGTACCAAACAAAACAGGTTCACATTTATCAGTTCACTTGGCTTACACATGACCAAACTCTATTTGCTTAAGTGTACCAGCTGGGGAATATCTGAAGGTGTTGATAAAGGCCTGTTTAGCTTTTTTAACTGAACCAACAGTTTGATTGGTACCTTTATGTTGGAAAATTAGAGTTGCTAGACACTTCCTTTAAAGTTTTATTTTTTTATAACTTAGGTATGAGCAAAGCGGCTCAAGCTACAAATAGATTTGTTTGATTCATATGGCTTTCCAAGTGTACAATATGCCCCTTGATAGCAGGCATACCACCAAATTAACCTTTCATCTAAATGACCAGCAATGCACTACCTATGAAGACGCCACAGGACCACTGATCGATCCACACAGCAACCAGGAGACACCAGACTCCACTCCATGATAGAAATGGAGAACCCATCCTCCCAAGTGAAAAAACATTTCCATGTATTGACCAAGTTCAAACCAACACAAATGCCAGAATGCTCACATTCAAGCTAAATGTTCTATAAGCAAACTAAAGTTTTTTATTAACTGTATAATATGTTTGGTGATGGCAAACTTATATTCATAATAAATTCACATCTTTATGGTGGAAAAATATGGAGCAATTACAGTCCAAAAACTCTCCAGTGCAAACCATATCAGGCTTCAGAATACACACTGAATAAAGGCCATCATAAACCTTGATAAGAAATACCCCCCCCCCCCAACAGCTAGAGATTTATTAAACAAAACAGAATGTCAATAACCTGTTGAAGCACAAAATGCATGTCTAAGCTCTTCACATTTAAATATTCAAGTCAGGAAGTAGTTGAAAATGTTATTAAATATCTGTTTAGCTTCTTTGAGTGAGCTAATAGTTTATTTGTTACCATTATGCTGGAAAATCAGTCACTGGATATGTCATTTGACATTTTATTTTCTTTGAGATTAGGTATGAGCAGGAAGGTGCCATTTTCTGATGGTCTTGTCTGATTTGAAGTAGTAGGTCCTGAGCAATTGTGATTTTACTGTTATTCCAATTTAAGACATTTTTCTTTTTACCTTTAGCCAAATTCTTATGAGCATCCTGATAGTTTAGCAATGTTACATGAATTTGGCATGGTCTATCCAATATGGACATTGTTCATGCAACACAATGACCTCTTTTGATAATGATTTGATCAGCTACTGTTTGGTTGTCTAGAAGAGATCCAAAGATTTGTTGCAACATTTCCAGTAAATTAACGTGTTCATATTTCTCTGACAGTCCGTGAATGAGTTTATTATTTCATCTACTCCTTGCTTCTAGTTCCACTAGCTTGTTTTGGATATCTTGAATGGTATTAGACTGGCGGTTTTTAATATCTTCAATCTTAACTTATCTTTCCATTACTTTTGCTTCAGTAATTTCTAATCTGCTGGCTGTTTGGTTTATTATAAGACGCTGTGTTTTTACCTGCTCAGTAAGTTGTTGGATGGCTGATTGTAGAGGCTGAAGCAATTTTTTCAAATCCTGAAGAGCAAAATGTTACTCTGGTCTGGATTTAGTAGATGATCTATTTTCTTCTTGCTGTTTACAGGTACTAGTGCACTTAGATGTAGTTTCATTGTCAGGCATGAAAATTATTGACAATTTGGCTTTAGAAGTCTGTAACCACATTTGTTCTTGCTCCACCTACATTTTCTGATAGAAATTGATAAATCACAAAATATTTTACTGCTTAACTCAGACTATTTTCCCCTGTTTGACTGTTTAAGACAAATGGCTTTAAGCACTGGAGTTTTTGGATCCAATATCCTGAACTCATTTGGATGCAGGGCCAACCAAAACCAATCTGCCACTCATGGGTAGGGTCCACTGAGTATGATATCATGATAGTTGTTCTTAGTTGTTCTTCAGAAGGATGGAGTCATAATTTTGAGTACATTTGAATAAACAGACAAAAAGACAGAGAAAGTTTTTTTGATAAAACATCTGATGAACATATTTGATGTATGGACACAATTTTGGTTGTGGTGAAATTTGTTTGTGTTTGCAGATAAGAATTAAATTGAATCCCCTGAAAAATCACTTTTCTTAAAATTTCACTGGGGGGCAACCACCCTCCACCCCCTAAATTTATATATATATATATACCATGCAACTCCAATTGCCATGCCTGCCATGAAATGGATTTTTCTGAGAAATGGCATATCTTAGCATTTTTTTTTAGTAGTTTTTTGTTTGATTTGTTTCCATATTCTGGGACTTGACAAAGCGGGGCCTGGGTCATATGGCAAATGCAATAGTATTGCAATTTTCTGCACATTATTTAATTTTTAGGTAAAAAATTTTTTAGGTTATTGGACCTTTGACCTTTTTTCTTTTTTTTTTCAATTTTTTCTCTTCTTCTTCAGTGCTTGACATGCTGTGTTGTCTGATTGACAATTCAATCATTTTGTCAGGTACAGAGAACAGAGGATTAGAGATTAGGAGTTTTGAATATTAAACATGACCAGTTAAAACATGTCACGTGTTTTGTTTGTTTTTTTTTTTTTTTGTTTCTAAAGTGGTTAACCTGTTTTTAACCATCTCCACTTAGAAAAAGAAATGGAATAATATGAAATGGAATGGAATGATGATTGCCATATGACCGATATTAACAATCTACTCTACTTTATCTACTCTACCTACTTAAGTTGTTAGGTTGCCACCCCATCTCATCAGTGAGACTCATGACCTCTGACCTATCCATCCCACACTGTGCTGTGAAACTCCCTCTTTTTAGATGCACTGGAATGATTGAATTGAAAACCACAAAAAAATAGCTTTTTTTGGCAATTTTCATCAATCACATCAACAAACTTGCAGAGGCGAGCTATTCCCTCTTAGGTCTGAGTGTTTGAAACCAGGCAGCAATTGGCTGCATTTCATGAAGAAAGTAGGGAGTAGGGCAGGAAGAGCCCTATAAGGATCGCAGCTGTAGAACGGTTTGTTTTTAGCGCTTCTACAGCCACATAAAAGTAAGACTTAGATTTGTCTTTTTTTTCTAAACAGCCAAGACAGTCAGCCAGCCAGTATGCAAACTAGCCAGCTAGACAATTAGCCAGCCAGCCAGCCAGCCATCCAGCCAGTCTTCCAGCCATCCATCCAGCCAGCCAGCCAGCAAGCAAGCAAGCTAGCTAGCCAGCCAGCCAGCCAGCAAGCAAGCTATCCAGCCAGCTTCAGAGCCAGTCATGCATTCATCCAGCCATCCAGCTAGCCAGCCACTCAGCCAGCCAGCCAGCCAACCATTCATCAAGCCATCCAGCCATTCATCCAGCCAGCCTACCTTTTAGGCAGCCAGCCAGCTAGCCACTCCAACAGCCAGCTACCTACCCACTCCAGCCATTCATCCATCTAGTTAGCCACTCCAGCCAGCCAACTTACCAGCTAGCCACTCCAGCAGCCAACCAGCCAACCAGGCAGCTAGCCACTCCAGTAGCCAGCCAGCCATACATCCAGCCATTCATTCATCTAGCCATTCATCCATTCAACTAGCCACTTCAGCAGCTATTCAGCCAGCAAGCCAATCTAGCAGCCAGCCTGTCAGCTAGCTAGTCACTTTAGCAACCAACCAATCAGCCACTCCAGTAGCCAGCCAGCCATACATCAAGGCATTCATTCATCTAGCCATTCATCCATTCAACTAGCCACTTTATCAGCCATCCAGCAAGCTAGTCAATCCATCAGCCAGCCTGCCAGCTAGCTAGTCACTCCAGCAATCAACCAATCACCCACTCCAGCAGTCAGCCAACCAGCTGTTGTACCCATAACTGCATCTTCTTCACTACTCCTGTGGTGATGTCATAGTAAAGGGTGTGGCCAGTGTCATGTTGGCCACACTCCATGCCCCACTTTGGCCCACTTAAAAGGTGGCAACCCTAACTTAAGTACAAATAATATTGGTCTGTGCAGGAATAAAATTCAGGTTGTTAACAAGCAGCAGACAAGTCTGATCATATAACCAAGTCACTGCAGCTGTGGACCACCATTAGCACCGGGTCCAGTTTTCTGTATAATTGCTTATACATTCCATATAAAAGAAAAGTCATCACAGATCATCACAGATAAAACTACCACATGTATCTAGATTATGTGTTTACTTCTTTATAAATATATATATATATATATATATATATATATATATATATATATATATGTATATATATTTCTATGGGATCACTACTAAATCCCAAATACTGACATCACTGAAGACCGGAATCCCAAGACCAGATAACCGAAAGACAAGGAGACCGGAAGACCAGAAGTCCAAAATTTGAAATACTGAACACTGCACTAAACATACACTACACACATACACATAAACATACCTTCACCCAAAACACAAACACACAAACCCACACTACAGAAAAGCAGAGGGGCAAATCCCCCTGCAACCCCCATGAGGGGGACTGCACCCCCCCCACACACACACCCCTACTTAAATATTCTAACTCCAAGGTTGCACTACATAGACAAACACACTAAAACACTACCACACACATACATTCCCCGCACACACATCACAAGTCACAACACACACTTACACACCCACTAAAGCCCCTAACCAACACAACACAACCAAACATAGATACTTACCTAACTTCCTGACATCTCCGTACTTCGTGATTTTGAAATTCACACTTCTGGTCTTCCAGTCTTCTCGTCTTTCAGTAATCTGGTTTTGGGATTCTGGTCTTCAGTAAGTATTCGGGATTTAGTAGTGATCCTATATATATATATATATATATATATATTTTTTTTTTTTTTTTTTTTTTTTTTAATAGAGAGGAGGCACTGCATCTCTTTGAAGATGACTAATGTTCCGGAATTCTTAATGTGGTATAACTCTGAAAATTGTTGCAAGAGAGAAGGAAGAATGCTGTATCTGTACTTTGTTGCAATATTGGATACAGGTATGTCAAATGTGAGTGAATCTTTTCAACACAACTGTTTTTGCCTGATAACTATATTCTGAACTGTTGCAATCTTGTAATTAATTAAAGCTAACTAGGAAATAGTGGAAAGTTCTAGTGCTGTCATAGGAACGCAGTTATTAATTGATTTACTAATTGTTATGAGTTACAATGCTGATCAAAAGAAAGCTCTGAGAAACAAATCCATATGCCTAGAATGTAGCACATCAGAATCACAATGCCAGGCTTTCAGCTTTTAACGCACCATTTCTTGTTTTAGTTTATCTTGCTTCATCTCACTTTTGTAATGACCTTATGAAGCAAATGTTGTTTTCTCGTTGATCTGACTGTTGCCGTGCTGATTTTGCAGATGATTAGAAAACATCTGCTGTTCATGGTAGTCTGGCATATTTTTATGTACATTTCACTTGACTGCAAAGACTAATGCAAGGCAATATCACTCCATATTTATGCAATTGCTATGATTTGCTTTTTACTCATGAGTAAGAACTGTAGTATGTGGCTAATTCAGGAGCAATGTACCAGATGAATAAAGAACATATGAAAAATGTTTACCATTTATTAGACTGTGTTTCAAATCAGCATTTATTTTAACAGACTTGCATACATTGCAAAATGTTTCAGCATTCAGTCTATTCATGTTACATAGACTCTTATAATGAAATCTCTTTAAAAGAAAAAAGTCATATTTTCTGTTGTTGCTGTTTGTTTTATTAAGAATGCAGAAGAGTAAATTAATTTTGTGAAGTTTTCTTAATTTCATATTACAGAATTTTGAAAAATTAATTTATTTCTTTTCATCTGCAAACTTCTAGAAGAAAACACGTTTACACACAAAAATTATATTTGACAAAATGACTTGTATAAAAAAACTGCACATGTATGCATGGTAAAACTTAATTCTATTTTCAATGAGAGTTTATCTTTAAACATAATATTTATCAGTATCAAGATGGTCAAATGTTTGGATGCAATTTTGAAATTGCATATCCTTTAGGGAGAATTTTCATTTTGATCAAAATAAGTCAAGGCTACCATTTACCTCCCAAATGGTTATAGAAACCATACAGCTGTTAAAAATGTGCGTCATTTAGTAATGTGACATTTTGACTGTTATCGGTATGATCTTGCATCTTGGAATCTGAGGGACCAGACCATCAACAATCGACAAGTTTGAACATTAGATGAATGCACATTTGTCCACTAAGCTGCATATCTACTCATCCTAAATTAATTTATTTATCGGAAATTCCTTCTCATTACACTGGGTCACAATTATTTTCAGGGCCACTTAAGAGAAAAAGTAAGGATTCTAACATGCCTTACAGTTCATTTACAAAGCGGATTGTCAGACTTCACAAAAAGAAATCCAACACACTATAGTAAGAAGTCTTAAGTTTTAATTCAGTTGATCAGAAGGGATGTAGCTTGCAAATCTGAACTTACCCCAAACCTTCTGGCTGTCAGTGAGTGAGTGTGCCACCTAGCAACTGGTAGTGCACCCCTCAAATCAGTGCAGTAGCTATACATCCATTGCTGAAGATGTTAAGAAGTACATAGAATACACTGTTTTATTAAATGCTGTGTATTTTATAAACTTTGGAGGTGCTTCCAGTATCATTATGATTTGGAAGGTGAGCTATCATAAACTGTTCTAATCATTAATGAAAACTTCCCTTTAACAGCTCTGGTACAGACATTTTTCTTAGTTTGCTATATAATTTAGGAGCAAATTAGCAGTTCAGTTTATATTTTTTCTGTTACATCTAATATGAATTAGTAATCACATGAACTGTCTACTAACAGTGATGAATTTGTGTTTTTCCTCTAGAATTACACATGGAAACAAATTACTAGGTTAAACAATGATATAACAAAAGATAGGTTGCTACAGCTAATCTACCAATAGTTTAGTAGACCCTTATTCAATACACCGTGAACACACCAACTTTCAATACTGACTATCGTTATTGCAAAAAAAACATTGTTACATATATATAAATGATCAAAACTTAAATAAACAGTGACTGATACTAAGTTAAAACAGCCTTTAACTGGCAGATGTGTTAACATAGACCTCACCTGTCTAGTAACAGTAATTAACAGAACGTCATTCATACAGTCATGCTCAGTATGTTACTCTTCCCAGGACAGTGTCTTATACTAATCACTCCTAAATCTCTTGACTCAAAAGGAGACCTTTGTCCCAGTGCACCAAGTTTGATTACCTAAACATAAAAAGGGGCAGATGAGTAGAGTTCCAAGTTGCCCATGCCAAGGTACTGAAAATAACAAGAATTCTCCCATAAAGACTAACCCATCCAATCTCTTCCTCTTCTAAAGTTACCTCTTATCCTGTCCAATAGCCAAGCTACCTCCCACTTCTTATTTCTCTATTCCCACTTCCTGTTACTTCTTCCCAGCTGACCCCCCCTTTTCTTTCTAGTATCATTCCATTCTTCACACCCTTCTACTCCTCTGGGCAGGTGACCAAGGATGAAAACATCTGTCCAGGGAAAACAATCTTTGTCCATGGACCCCTGCCCAAAACTGAGTGAACACACCCACTTTGCATTGTGACCATGGTTACTGCCAAAACAATGCAATATGTAAATCATCAAAACCATATATACAGTGATACCAAGGGTATCAATCCTCAACTGCTAGGTACATTATTTATTTATTTATTGACATTTGTTAACCGGGTTTGTCCAACTGGGCTTGTGGCCCATTTTCAGTGGAAACCCGAGGAGAAAAGCTCCAGTAATACATTTTAAAGCAAGTACAATTTTAAACAATATTGATATAATAGCAGTTATAGCAAAATGATTCACATATGTTGGGATACATGCATAAAGTTAAAGTTGCATTAAAAAGAAGCTAAGTAACAATTTTACATTGATATAGTTCAATAGGTCAACAATTAACATTTTTTGTTTGTGTAAAATTGTGCAAATGCATAGTAGACACATTGGAGAGAGAGGTGTAATGCGGTACTAAGTATGGTCCTTTTGAGGGTACATAAAGGGAAGGAACATTAACATACTTCTCACCTGTTTGGCAACAATAATTAGCAGGATGAAATACATACCACTCTTTCTCAACACTTTACTTTTCCCAGATAGCATTTTGTACCACTCATTCCAAAGTTCCTTGGAAAGAAGCCTCCTGACAACCACTAGGCTGTATAAAGGCAGGATATTTTCCCCCTTTATTCTTTCTGTACACATAGACTGCCAATACTGACTACTCTACTGTAAACCTTATCATCATCCAAGGCCAAATCTTTTAACAAAAGAGACATGTTCACATTAAACAGATCCAGACGAATATCGCCCAGGTGTATCTCATCATGCCTGCACATAACTGGGTCCTTTTCACAAAAATGCAATTGTTCATAAATCAACAGAAATAATGATGGGGCTGACTTAGCTACCCTGTAATCAAGAAACCATCTACCTGTCTCAATTGCAGCCCATCTAACTGCTCCTCTCCTAAATCGTGGCAGAATTATATACAACCTAATAATGCAAGCTCTTGGACACTTCTGCTGACTCAATTTCAAATTACACTTTTATTCAAGAAAGTAACGGGTCTATATTAGATGCATGAAAAGACTTTAGCGCGAACACTCACATGAACGAAAATGCCGGGAATTGAAACCGTGATTGTGCAGTTGTGGTACAGCGAGGAGTGGGATATTTGCCCTTTCCTCTCTGTAGTGCGACCTCGGAGTTAGAATATATATTTAGTGGTGGGTGTGGGGGGATGCAGCCCCCCACAATAGCAATTTTGATTACCGGCATTTTCACTCATGTGAGCGTTCGCGGTAAAGTCTTTTCAGTTTTATACTATAGACCCGAAAGTAACCTGTACTTGGAAATCCCATCAAAATCATTCTCCAAAAATGATTTACAATTATATCTGGATTCAAAACGTTTGACAAAACATCATCCATGACTGACAACAACTGTTCCCCAATATATTCCTCTGTAACCTTGCCACAAGACATCCCACTGCACAGGATTTAAACCCAGGAAAACTCCACCAAGTCTAATAGCAGTTTGCTTAGCTAAACGGTAAAATCACAAGCCAAACCAAAAACTCCTTACTGCAGCAAAAGGAAGGTCCCAGCAGCCAAGCACAAATCCACAAAAAGCCAAGGCGTAGTTAGTAGCTAAGTCCACAATACAAACACTTCTTTATTTAAAAAACATCTGCTGTTCATGGTAGTCTAGCATATTTTTATATGCATTTCACTTGACTGCAAAGACTAATGCAAGGCAATATCACTCCATATTTTTGCAGTTGCTGTGATTTGCTTTTTACTCATGAGTAAGAACTGTAGTATGCGGCTAATTCAGGAGCAATGTACCAGATGAATAAAGAACATATGAAAAATGTTTACCATTTATTAGACTGTGTTTCAAATCAGCATTTATTTTAACAGACTTGCATACATTGCAAATTTTTTCAGCATTCAGTCTATTCATGTTACATAGACTCTTATAATGAAACCTCTTTAAAAGAAAAAAGTCATATTTTCTGTTGTTGCTGTTTGATTGAGAATGCAGAAGAGTAAATTAGTTTAGTAAAGTTTTCTTAATTTCATATTACAGAATTTTGAATAATTAATTTATTTATTTTCATCTGCAAACTTCTAGAAGAAAAGTTAATACACAAAAATTATATTTGACAAAATGACTTGTATATAAAAACTGCACATGTATGCATGGTAAAACAATTAATTCTATTTTCAATGAGAGTTTATCTTTAAATATAATATTTATCAGTATCAAGATGGTCAAATATTTGAATGCAATTTTGAAATTGCATATCCTTTAGAGAGAATTTTCACTTTGATCAAAATAAGTCAAGGCTACCATTTACCTCCCAAATGGTTATAGAAATCATACAACTGTTAAAAATGTGTCATTTTGTAATGTGACATTTTGTCTGTTATCGGTATCATCTTGTATCTTTGAATCTGAGGGAACAGACCATCAACAAGTTTGAATATTAGATGAATGCACATTTGTCCACTAAGCTGCATATCTACTCATCCTAAATTAATTTATTTATCGGAAATTCCTTCTCATTACACTGGGTCACAATTATTTTCAGGGCCACTTAAGAGAAAAAGTAAGGATTCTAACATGCCTTACAGTTCATTTACAAAGCGGATTGTCAAGACTTCACAAAAAGAAATCCAACACACTATAGTAAGAAGTCTTAAGTTTTAATTCAGTTGATCAGAAGGAATGTAGCTTGCAAATCTGAACCTACCCATAACTTTCTGGCTGTCAGTGAGTGAGTGCGCCACCTAGCAACTGATAGTGCACCCCTCAAATCAGAGCAGTAGCTAAACATCCATTGCTGAAGATGCTAAGAAGTAAATAAAATACACAGTTTTATTAAATGCTGTGTATTTTATAAACTTTGGAGGTGCATCCAGTATCATTATGCTTTGGAAGGTGAGCTATCATGAACTGTTCTAATCATTGATGAAACCTTCCCTTTAACAGCTCTGGTACAGACATTTTTCTTAGTTTGCAATATAATTTAGAAGCAAATTAGCAGTTCAGTTTATACCAAACTGGGTCCATATCATCAGCATCTCAATGACTAATCACAAACACAGCTAAATAAACCAATGCCCTGGATATTCTGTGATTTACATAATGCCTAGCCCTTTCCACTCCTACAAAGCTGACAGCCTACTCCTAAACTAATCTGGATAAAATCTTAGACCAAACCATCATCATCCCAGGGTACAATTGCCTTAATTTTACTAAATCACAAACAATCCAAGCCAAAAACTGCCTTAAGTCACCCAGCCTAAGTCAATATCCCCTAATTGAATGACCAGTGTCCTAGGAATCCCAAATGTTGTTGTTTTCATTTCAAATGCATCTCACAGCTGTTGCCAAAGTAGACCTCTAAATCCATGACATACAACACTCCACCTGTTCTTTGAAAGGCTCAGTGTGCTTCATCCAGGCCTTATGACTGACCTCTTCTCCACCCAAAATACAAAAGAGTGATCAAGAATAACCATTCCCTCTGTAAAACAAACATATTAATACATTAACAGAACTTCATCTTATATTTATTTATTTATTTATTTATTTATTTAACATTTATTGACTGAGAAAATCTGACTAGGACAGAGCCAATTCTCAGTTGAGGCCTGGGGAGAAATGCTCCAGAAACATGTCTTTCGAATGTGGGAGGAAACCATAGTACCCGAAGGAAATCCCTGAGAATGCAAAGAAGACCTGCAGACTCTGCACAGAAGGCACTCTAGTCGAGAATTGTACTGGAGACCCTCTTGCTGTGAGGTGACAACGTTAATGCTGCACCACTGTGCTGCCTGTATATAATCTAAATAAACTCTAGAAATCCAATGCCCTGCTCTTTTATTGACTTCTATCTGTTTCTTCTCCTCTGCTAAGTAGGACACTCTCTCATTCTGAAAATAATAGACCAAAAACCTACTACACCTAAGACCTTGACAGTCTAATGCCTGCTGCAGCCTTCTAACAAATTGCAACATTGGCATGGCACCTCCTTGTGCAACACAAAAAAAACAAAATCCTCATCCTTTCTTCCCAAAACTCCCATTAACTGCTTAATCAGAGCTACAGGACATAATAACCTTTCGCTATTTTCAGGCAATACTAATGGCCTTCTTCACCCCATCGGATCAGTCTTTGACCACCTAAGTGAAATAAACATGAAGAATCCATAACACACAGATTCTTCCACAGCAATGAGCCTAACAACTCACTCACTCCAAAAGCGCTAGCATACATAATTACAGAGAATGCTGTATAACTCATGTATTCAGCCAAGTCCTGAGACAACAACCACAAACCTTTCAACAACACACGGAGAACCTGCTTTGATACCAGAAACCGCTAATTCTTATTCTTCTCTCTCATTCTCTCCCAGCCCTTCAACATTCTTAACTGTAACCACGTTTTCATCACATCCTCCAAACCAGCCAATCTAATTGCTATGCTAATAGCAAACAAATGAACCCTAATTGTTTTAACTGCCTTCCCAACACACCACATGTTCACTATACAATGCATGATCAACTATAATAACCATCTACTCCATTCAAATGGCAATTGACAAATGCACAATAAAACATAGCTAAAGTAGAATTATATCCTGTCCAGGTAGACCCAGCCCAAGATATCTGCATTAGCAATTTTGCTATGCATTTCCAGAGTTCCACACCTCATCTTGAATCATTATTGGCCTTTATGGAACTGCCAGTACCAGCAACTTTAATCTGAAAAACTGAAATCAAGAAAGACTATCAGCATTATGACTGACCCTACCTGGCACATTCCTTACTGGAAAAGTAAAATTAATTAATAAACTCTGCAACACAAACTTCCATAAAATCATCAATACCAAAGGTGACCTAGCATGTTTTTTCTGGCCAACACCTGTACTACAGCCTGGTTTTCAGAATAAAACATCACCCTTCGATTTGCCAACTTTCACTTCCACACCACTGCTGTAGCCCAAATAGAAATAATCTCCAAAATCACCACATCATTTCTCCATTTCTCTGACCACCCTTCTGGCCAACTGGCTGCAAACCATTCCCTGTCAAAGAAAGCTCCCACACCATGAGCATCTGTTGCTTCTGTAAACAAAGTTAAAGCCTCCTGCTACACTCAGTCTTTCTAGCAAAATAACACTCCATTAAAGCACTCCAGAAAAGATGCTCACAAACTCAAATCTTCCTTAACCAATTTCATAGCTCTTACCCATTGATGTTTACTCTTGTCTCCCTTCAGTTAATAAGCAATTGATCTATATAGTGTCCTACCTGATGCTATAGCCCTGTAAGTAAAATTCAGTAATCATACCAATTCCATTACAAACCTAATATTGACCTTATCCCTCACCTGCATCCAGGCAATCCTCTCACACAACTACAAAACTTGTCCTGAAGCAAACAAAAATTGCCACTCTCCAAGTCTATCATCAAACATCAACATTTCAATGATTTACTTGGACCCTCCATCTTATCAACTGTTAGAGGCATTCCTAAGTCCTAATGCATCACATACGGAGGCAAAAGCAACCAGACCTGCTGATGCTCCATCCTGTCCTTCCTCAATCAACAAGAAGTCATCTAGATAATGCACTGCCCTCTGATCTTCCAAACACTGTTGCCTTATCCTTTCTAACAATGAAATATTGCACTTGTATACCAGCCATAGCAATGTGATCATTAACTGAATCCCCTTTTGGAAGGGATAAGTGGTGAATTAGTGGAAACTCACCCTGCACTCTTCTTGGGCCCAGGACCCTTCCCACTGCAACTTCTTTATCAATCAGTGCCTACAAGATAACCGACTTCCCCTCCACAGAACACACATTCTTATACACTTTGCTACTACCGCCAATAGAAGATTTAGTAGGAAAGCCATACTAAAAACAATCTATGATTTTGTCTGCCAACTCCTGGTTTGGAATGTCTTCCAAAAACTGCCTTAAAACTTCCACCTTAATAGGGGTGTAGAGACATTGCTCCCTGTGCCAGTTTTTGATAGGCAGACATACTTCTCTAACCTTGAAAATTACCTCTCCTATGAAAATTCTGCTGATCCATACCTACTTGACTGTTCATATCCTGAGACAAAGCAGTAGTCTGCCCCAACCCAGCCTCTTTATGCCAAAATCTCTGGGTAGCTTGCTCTCCCCCACAAGTGGAATAAATGTACAAAATGACAAACTGTCCAAACACACCCACCCCAATTAAAGGAACAACAAGTCCCTGCCTTATCTCCTGTATCCTTGCTGATCCCGGACTGACTTCCTCCTGTATTTAACATGGTTGCCAGCCAAATATCTGCATGACTAACTTCCCAGTGCAAGGTCATATCCACAACTTTTCTCTGCTATAAACACTGATCATACTACTACATACTACATCCATGCATTACCTGTATGCAAATGCTGGGTCTTACTAACTGTCAAAAAATAAGCCAGCAATGGCAAAATGTGAGAACTATCCTTATCCAGAATGGTGGCCATATAACATCCATGGTCAAATTGTCCCAGGGTCATGCCCCAACCCTATCTTGCCTCTTCCTGTCCAAAGCCACTAAAGCTCTCAGCAAGTCTTTTGTTCCCGGCATATCTGCCTCACCTAACCTCTGAACTTCATCAGTGTCAATCAGTTCAAACACATCAATATAATCCCCCCTCCCAATCTTTTCTTTGACCTTTAAAGAAATATGCAGAATAATAAAAACTCTGGAACTGCCTGTGAAAAATGACCGGGTTGTAAGCTATTCACCTGGACAAGTACCTAAACTGCCACTACTGATCCCCATTGTACCTTCTTGATACCATACTTACTTTCTCTGTGACTCTGCATCAACTGCTCCTACAGTGGCCTAGATAACACTACCTGATTCCTAACCTCCTGCACCTGGTCCTCAAACCCAGACAGATCCTGCAACCAATTGCAATCCTGTGCCTCCATGCCGAGTAATAACTTGCCTAATCTCTCCACCCTCATATCAGTTCCCAACAAATCAGGTTTAACATTACTATCATTATCTGCTGCTGTCTGAGACTCCACTGGTGGAACTCCAAGCATTGCATTCTCTGATGTTTTGCCCTTCTGTCTGGGTCATTTTCTTCCAGTTGCAGCCGGCTGCAGATCTGACTCTTATGCTGCCTTTGACCTCTCATCTAACAACCCACATTCCCTGTTAGACTCAATGGGGTTGCCTACATCAGCCCTTCAGCTTGTTTAAATAGCTCCACTGCCTGAGCTATGCTCTGAGCCCAATGTTCCTTCAATGACTTCACCTCCATCTGAAACAAAAAACAGCAGTTAATAATATACACTTCTCTTCTTGCAGCACCACGCCCCAAATCCCACCCTGACCATCACCTGACTCCACTCTTGCTTCCCACATTCTAATTAAAATATACCTATATATTTTTTTTCTTTGTGGAGGCTTTCTACCAAATGGTCTTACCCCTCACCTTCTCCCAGTCCATTATTGCTTCTTTTTAATGCACCCCCCAACACTTGTAACTATATATAATTATGTATTACTATATAAAACTACACACACAAATATATATATATATATATATATATATATATATATATATATATATATATATATATATAGGTGTACCTGAGAATATTGAAAACCAACATAATCAAAGGCAGATTCATCAAGACGACATCCACAAAAACCGACTTCATCAACAGACCAGATGAACAAAGTCTTTCCCAGGGTAAGCAACCTGTTAGCCGTAAAGGTGAACTTTGCCCTTTCTTAAACTGTGCGATCTCGGAGTTGGTATATTTAATTCTGTGGGTTTGCAGGACACAGTCCCCCACCTGTGTGGGTTTTGAGTGTTCTAGTGTTGGGTGCGTTTGGGTGACTACGTACTTACCATGGGAAGAATTTCGTTCATCTGGTCTGTCAATGAGGTGGGTTTTCATGGATGTTGTCTTGATAAATCTGTCTTCAATGATGTTGGCTTTTGATATTATCAGGTAGACCCAGCATCTGGAGCATTTCTCCCCGGGCCTACGCTGAAAAGTGGCTTTGTTCCAAGTCAGACTTTCCCGGTTAACAAATGTTAAATAAAATAAAAATAAAACATATATACCCTCCCCCTTCCCCCTATTTCTTTTGTGTTTATTTTTACCACCACACCAAACTAGTGTAACCAACTTGAGTCCAAGCCATCAAAGACAACTCTCCCTTGCATCAGTGACTAATATGAAAATAATGTAAGACCATCAAAGACACTCCCCACTGTTAACCTTACCCAACCTGGAGCATCAACATAATAAGCCATGCAAACTAAAATGTGCCTACAAGCAAGAAAACTATTGCAAGCTTAGCTAATAACCATAATTTAAAATCAAACATTGTGCACTGCATCTGTAAGAAAAGACCTTAACCATCATGCCAGCCACCTCCCCCAATGACAACTCTAATTTTTATGGCATTTACTTAATATCATACCTCTCCTGAAACTTAGTCACAGTGTTAAAGGAATTAAAGGGGGACTGCCGTGCTGAGAACCAGCGCTAACCACCCACCCACTACATGCATAGCCCCTGTCTATCCTCATGTGAATCTATCTTCCTATTGCTCTTCTCTGCCCAACAAGTTCTGCCTTTTTTTTCATCTGTACCGGGAGGATGGGTGGAGTTTCAAGCTCAAACTCTCAACCTATTTCACCTGGGAACCATAAAAAGCTGCATGGTAAAACCGCTACTTAGCCCTTTTCCTGGATTACCTTCCCATTTTCTCTCCTTTCCCTCTAGTCTAAAAATGTCTAAACTCCTTGTGCAACCCTGCAGCCACTTGTACATGAGGAACACTCCACTCAGCCCTCTAATGAGAGTGATTGAGTGCTGTGTGAATCCAGGCACAAAACAAGCAAATATTTCTTTTTTTATATTGTAGCTTCGAGTAGACATGGTAGCACTGGTGTTGTATGAGAGGATGCATGATCCTTACAGAATAACTCAGTAAAGAATAAAAAGATGCACAAATATGCTTAACACTAGACACATTCTGCAGGGAAAGGAGAGTTAACAGGAGAGTTAGCAGCTGCACTATAAAACCCAGGTACGAATCTCCCTCACAAGGTCAGAAGGGCACCACCAACTAAATGCAATACCTGCACAAATCAAATACTAGTCATATGCAATATCCTTCTCAGCCAACCATTGCCATATTGAGAGAAGCTAACACTATAACTTTATCTTTAAAGGAATCTTGTGTTTTTTTTAATTGATACAAATATTTCAACAGAGACTGGCCAGTATGCCCTGGAAATCCAGACATTTACCAAAGTTTGCAGGGTGGAATGATCCTAGCTAATCCCCCAGTGCCATGAGCAACCACCAAAACAACCAAAGACACATCTCAAGGAAGCAACCAAAGGGGGAGCTGTAAGTTCTTGCTAAATACAATTGGGAAACACTCCTGCATATAGACTTGGACCCAGACTTCTGCAATTCCCAAGCACAAAACTACACCACTTCATTATCAAGCAAATCCTATTCTCCAATTGCTAGATGTTCTGCAACTTAAAGACCTACAACTCCTCCACATTTGTTCACGTTTACTGCATATTGGCCTAGCTACCAGACCCTCTAAGTCCATCATACACCTAGCCAAATATATCCACTACCCCATCCCATATTAAAAAAAAAATGGCATGCTGAAAAACTGCTTACCCCTTTATATTAACCAACCCTTCCCTTCACCAATGCTACTTCTGATCACTTGGATGTGGATTGCTGCTAATAAAAGAAAACCCACACCAAAAGTCTGAAACAAGGTTTGTTCAGTAACTTTAACCCCCTCAACTCCACACTAATGATATCTCTTCCTCCTATCATACTGCTTAATCAACTATTTCTTCCCCAACTTAACATAACTCCTTAATTTTGTTGTAAATCTCTTCACAAATCTCTCTCCCTTTAAACTCCCAACCCTTCTCTAACTCACAAATACCACAGGATGCTTTGCATAAATCTACCTGTGTCTAAACTATATTTTTCAGATTCTGAATGGTGAATAAACAAACGCATACACACACACACACACACACACACACACACACACACACACACATATATATATATATATATATATATATATATATATATATATAAAGTATTTTATATATACAGTGTCTCTTACTGCTCATTCCCACACTGCTGCACTACAGTTCATTTCCAGAATAAATACAATTCTACGGGGTTTCATGGATATTAATACAGAGGTTAGTAGTTTGGTAGCTAGTTGATGGAAGTGGGTTAGACAGCTTCAGGGAAAGAGGATGAATTACCCAGGGCTGATGCAGGAGCATAGCTGTGTGTCTGCCAAATGAGTTATTAGCATTTGTTTAAACTTTGTTAAGGAAGAATGGGATATTGTGGAGCAGAGCATGGATATTAATGAGCATATTAACACAAGTATTTTAGCCCATATATACGGTGTCTCTTTCTGCTCATTCCCACACTGCTGCACTACAGTTCATTTCAGGAATATATACAATTCTACAGGGTTTCATGGATATTAATGAGCATATTAACACAAGTATTTTAGCCTTGCGATGGTGGTGCTGCAGTAGCATTGTCGCCTCATAGCAAGACGTTGTCCCGTTCGATTCTCAGCTAGAGCGTCTTCTGTGTGGAGGCATACGTGAATGGGAAGTGCCTTCATTGAAGGTTGTGCATCAGGGCTGGTAACCCGGTATGTAAAAATCCACTACCAATCATTAGCGGACCGGAGTTCCGCTGTGGCGACCCCTAACCGGGAAAAGCCGAAAGACCCAAACAAACAAATTAACACAAGTATTTTAGCAACAGTAGGAACCTTATGCAGAAACATCACATTACAGGAGATTGCAGACATTTGTCATGTTCCACTTTAATAAAGAAACAGAACTCCATAAGACCTTTGACAACCTTTATTGATTTGAGCATAGTAAAACAAATGCATCATAACTTTATTAATCATAAATTCCTTTCTTTGCACATCTTCAAAACATCATATGACCATCCATAAGGGCAGTGTAGCACCGCTCACCCTTACTGAATAAGCAGCATCCTCCACTCGGTTGCTTATTCTTATGCTTCAGGCAATGTTCAACTGCTCACCTTCATCCCAAACCTCATTTCCACCCAAAACCATGAGATACAAGCAGTGTCCAGCCACTCATTTCCACCACTCCAGGCTTCTTTCCTCCAAAAGTGTACACTGGAGAGGGAACAGAAGAGGGACAAGCCTGTCCTTCTTCTCCGCCCATGTACCTCTCCCAACAAAAACAACCATAGCGCACAAAAACCATGGGAGGGCCAGGTGGGCAACAAAATCATGCCAAAATGTGCTTCTCAAGGCAGTTCCCAACCTCAAAAAGCCCAAAGAACCCCCCTCCCTACCTCACTTCATCCCATTGTCCTTCAACTATATAACCCTTCCTTGTCTTAATTGCATTTATAGAGCTTGCCTTTTCTGCCTATCCTTTCCAACCCCAACCTTCCCTTACATACTCATCTACGCCCTCCCAGCTATAGATGTCCCATGACAAAATTGGCTGTTCCAAACATAATAGGTCAATGCATATTTACATAAAGAAGTTAAAGTAAATGTTACTGTGCACATACTTGTCTCAGAAGATGAGATTTGAATCACTTGTTGCTGGAGTTTCATATTACATATTTTTTCTATTGGTAACACTCACAGTTAATACTAGCATCTATAGAATTAATTGCTTTCATTCAGAATTAAAATGGAAGCTTAGCAACAATAAATATTTGGACATTGTGCATCTTATATAACCCTCTCTGGCATACAGAAATGTTGCTTCATCATAACTTTAAACATTTTACCACTCATCATTTCACTGAATTATTTTCTTTACAAATCATGCTGTCACCATTGTCTTGCCTTTTGATCCTGTAAAAACTTACATAAATCAGCAAATTAAATGATAATGATTTGCTATTTAAAATACAGTGTGCAAAATTAATTTTTATACTCCACACTAAATCATTATAATGATATTTTGTGCATCTTATGACATCACATAGCAACAGAACTGTATTTATTTATAAGAGATCTTCTAGCTATTAAAGTAACAATTCTACCAACATTTCTAAAGTTATAAGGCTTCAGTTTTGATTTTATGACTGTCTTAGGTATACAACCATGGACATGATTGTAGGTTAAATGTGTATAGTGTTTGCCTTATCGGAAGGTATTTATTTTATTTTGTTTATTCATTTTACAGTTGGTAACTGGGAAAGTCTGACTGGACATAGGTCCTTTTTCAGTGGAGGCCTGGGGAGAAAAGCCCCACATACAAGATAGGAATACCAAATATAATAGAATTTAAATTACAATTTGACAAACAGAATGACAATAACAATGGGAGGGTGGCCTAATGGTTAAGGTGTTTGCCTTACAAACACAAGGTGCAGGGTTAGAGTCTCACAAGGGATAATTGGCTAGGCATAAATGGCTCACAAGGGCAGTTAGCTTAGTACTAACCTATGAACCTATAATAACAACATATGATGTACAGTACAGTGATACAGAAAACACAGTTTAATAGTTATATAATTTGTGGTCAGAGAAAACTCTGTGCTGTAACTTTTAGGTATAAACACAAAACATAGACTTATCTCTAAGGGATATGATAAAAGCTCTGTTGAAGTCTGAGTTTGCGAAACAATTATGCAATGGGAATTCTTACTCTTGTTGAAATATAGCACTGAAGAATAGACAGGAGTTGAGAAAGCAGTCTCTCATAATACTGAGGTTAGTAGTTTGGTAGCTAGTTGATGGAAGTGGGTTAGACAGCTTCAGAGAAAGAGGATGAATTACCCAGGGCTGATGCAGGAGCATAGCTGTGTGTCTGCCAAATGAGTTATTAGCATTTGTTTAAACTTTGTTAAGGAAGAATGGGATATTGTGGAGCAGTACAACTTCCGCCAATAAGACCAATACGCCACAGGATACTAGACTTTTATTCACGTAAAGCGCTTTTCGTCTGCTCAAAAAGCAGACTTCATCAGACAAAGTGTAAAACATAATGGTGTGATTTTATAGTGGAAATAACATCACCAAGTACACCAATTAATCAATTTACACAATAAACTAGTTCAATTACTTTAAAGGAGACTTGTTTCATATATACATAATAGCTTAACCCCACTAAGCTTCATGTTAATTTGAAATGCATGAAAAGTAATTAGTTAAATTCCAAGTCTGTGAATACTATAAAAAATATGAATTTATACCAAGATGAAGTGTAGAATAATTCATATAAATTTACATATATACCAAGAATTAAAAATTAAAATTAAAAATTCTAACATTTATAAAATATATGGAACTATATAAATATAAATATGTTTAAATTTAAGTAAAACTAATGTCCTAATCATATATAATAATAATGTCCATAAGTATATAAACGACAGATTGCCCACATATACTGTTCATCAATAATATTCTATATTATTGTACATAAACTCTTGGGCAATAATACATATACTACCACCTAGAAGCTAATTGCCTCAGGTTCATGTACGGATTAATATACATATTAATATATATATTATTATTTCCTCGTATATCAATGAATCTGTAATTATCTAATAATGAACTAACAATTTAGTCTAATACAGCTAAAAATCCCTTTCATGTATAAATTTAAAAAGGTATTAAAGCAAATATTAAATCACCAATAACAAAAATGCATACTATTAATTAACTAAAACATCACATATTACTACACAGGTTAAAAATATAAAACACAGAAAACACAGTTTAATAGTTATATAATTTGTGGTCAGAGAAAACTCTGTGCTGTAACTTTTAGGTATAAACACAAAACATAGACTTATCTCTAAGGGATATGATAAAAGCTCTGTTGAAGTCTGAGTTTGCGAAACAATTATGCAATGGGAATTCTTACTCTTGTTGAAATATAGCACTGAAGAATAGACAGGAGTTGAGAAAGCAGTCTCTCATAATACTGAGGTTAGTAGTTTGGTAGCTAGTTGATGGAAGTGGGTTAGACAGCTTCAGAGAAAGAGGATGAATTACCCAGGGCTGATGCAGGAGCATAGCTGTGTGTCTGCCAAATGAGTTATTAGCATTTGTTTAAACTTTGTTAAGGAAGAATGGGGTATTGTGGAGCAGAGCATTCCATTTTTAGATATGAAGTTGGAGAAGAGGAAATCTCCAGCTGCATTGTTGGCTTTTGTTACTTGTAATAGTAATCTGTTACTAGAGCAGAATGATCTATTGTTTGAGTGTGGAAGTATTACATTTTGGAGGGCAGACATTTTGTCAGTTTGTTGTAGGATTTTATGGGCAAAAATCAGTTGGTCATAGAGGAGGAGTTGGGGAAGTTCAAGCCAATTAAGTTTTTAAGTGCTGTATAACAATGTGATGTGAAAGGAGAGTCTGTGGCAAATCTGGCTGTTTTATTGTAGCAGGAATCGAGTTTGGCTGTTTCAGTCTTTCTCAAGTTTCTGAGCATTGGGGAAGCATAGAGCAGTATAGATATGAGATGGGTACGTGCAATTGTGGATTTACCCTATTTAGCAAGAAATTGTTTATTTCTCTACAGAACATCCAATTTTTTATGCATTTTCTTTATGGTCTGGGAAATATGGAGGTCAAATTTCATATTGCAGTCGATTTCACCACCTAGAAGTTTAGTATGAGTTACAGGAGAAATGATGGTTTTATTCTTGAACATAATATTGAAGGAGGGACTTGATGTGGTGGATCTTGTCAAGCTAAATAGAAGAAATTTTGTTTTGTTAGAGTTTAGAATTAGTTTGGAGTTTGAGAGAAAGAAATCTTGTGTAACTGAATGGAGCTCCTTTAGGGAGGACGCAGAGCAGATAAAGGTTGAGTCGTCTGGATATTCGATGATAGAAGCATGAAGAGAGGATATGTGTAGATTGTTAGTAAAAAGTGAAAAGCATAGGGGTCCTAGAATGGAGCCTTGGGGACCCCATATTGCAATTGGAAGAAGAGGGGGCAGATCATTCTGGCATCGGACAGCCTGCTGACAGCCTGATAAATAGCTTTGGAACCAAGGGGTAGAGGGCTGACTGATGTTAAACTCAGAAAGAACTTGAAGATATCAAATAAAATAGAAAATATGAATTAAACAGTGTTTCATTACAATATATTTTACAATATGAGATGGTATCCTCAGCAGCCCTCAATTATTTGGCTACATAAGGCTCTGGGAAATAGTAAATAAAAGTCTTGCTTAGCCTGTTTCAACAATACTGTCTGATCTTTTGCAAAACTGTTACTTTACCTGATTCTTATACTCAACATGTTTCCACTTTGCTTTTCTGTTGATTGTATTCACTAGCTTGGAAAATGTCATGATGAACTCTGTTGCATATACAGATGAAACCATATCAGAATCATATTATCACATGTGTAATAAACCTAAGGCTGGTTATAGACACCCTAGTCAAAGGATATACAGAACACCTTTATCCCCTTGGCATCTTAAACACTTATTGCTCCCATAACACACTCATCAAGCTATCCGTTTTCACAGATTTTCCATTTTTTTCTTTTCTTTTTTTTCTGATGCCACAGTCCACATGTGGGGCTTTGCTTCAGTACCCCTTAATAATAAATTGTATACTAACTCCATCATCGCACAGCAATGGGGGTATGCAGAGATGCCCCTTAGCAATACACACTGGGCTTGGACAAAGAGTGGTCTTGTTCTGCATAAGTAAATGTAAATGGAAAAACACCAATGTAATCCAGTCAAAACACACATCACAAGCAAAGTCCACAAAAGCAAACAATTTTGTTATCAAATTCCTGCTAGAATAACAAACACGTATGCAAATCATTAATAAATCCAGAAGCAACTGAAAAAAAACAAGATCCACAAGCCAAGTCAAACATTTGACAGAAAGACTTACAAAAAGCTCAGTACCTAGAAAACAATGAAAAATATTTTAATATACAAAATATGAGCTTAACTAATTAAATTTGATAAAGCATGACATGAGTAAGAACCATGAGATAATGGGATGATATTTTTCATGTAGTACAGCAATTTCCATAGGTCTGATAATGTTAATGTTCAAAATGAAACAAGTGGACTAATTAAACGTTTAGAAATTATGATCATTTATTATAAGTAAAACCCATTTTGTGTGCCAGTACCCATCAACAAAAAAACTGTACGTTTCATCCTCTCATAAGCAGAGTACGGGCAATTTCTGTCAATGCTTCAATTTACAATTCATTATAATTAAAGCATATTCAAAGCCTGTATAACATATTCAGAAAGCTTCAACTGCTAGAATAGCATCATAAGAATTTAAGTATGTCATCACTGGGTTATAACTTTTTTCCATTAATAAAAGTTATAAAATGGACATTTTTGCAAAGAGAATTTTTAACATATACTTTTCCATTAAAATGTCTCAGAACTTGTTTGCTTTTTTGTCAGAGCTTCAGCTAAGGGAGTAGAGATCCATGGGGACATGTTGCTTTTTATCATTGCCTAGAAATAAATGACTATTGGTCGTATTACAGCAGTTATTGCAGACATTATGGACACACAGTTTAGCAGTAAACAGTTGGTGCTGTTTAGTTGTCATTATCAATGTTTTCCAAGAAGTCATCAAGTATGTTTGACTTTACTACAGTCTGCACAAAAAAACATCATAAGCCACTCTAAGGGCTCCATAGCAACAAGTATCAACAATTTACAAAGCTATTCACTTTAAAATATGAAAATATTCACTAGACTTTTAATCAGAGACAGTCAGATGTCCATTTAGACTTTTGTTCCAAAATTGGTGAGGTACTGGAAAAGAATCAATAAAAAACGATTAATCAACATCTTACCATATATAGCAAAGTTAACCACTGAGGGTTATGCTAGAAGATATATACTTGAAAATATTCAGTATTATCAATTTGTGTATGGCAGAACAGTCCTAGAGTTCATTCAGTTTTACCTGAAATTTCTTCATGTACTGTTGGTTTCATCTCTTTTTATTTCTGATCTTTGTAATAGTAGTAAAATGAACACTTTGGTTTCATCAGCATGCTGAATTATATGGCGGAACACATTAAGACGTCTCTAAAGAAATTGTACGCATGTCAGTTTACTTTACAGTGTATGTATGTCAGTTTAATTTACAGTTTAATTTATAGATAAAACAATGAAATATTTCTGTGCTCACAGTCTTTTTTTTCTTTCTTTTTGCTACCGTTTGCTAACATACATTTCTATACATTAAAGCAGATAAAGTCCTGCATAATCAGCAGTGATAACATGACAACAGTTGCTGTGCAGTCTGGAGGCATTGGTTCCTGGTCAGCTTTCCTCTACATTAAAGTCTTTTTATTTCACTATTGCAGCCACACAGCTATATCTACACAATACCTCTCAACCTGGAAACATCAAAAATCTGGACAAAGGCCCATGAAAAGTAGGTACAACTGGCCAAAAACTAGGACACTGATTAACACAAATTTGTATACGTGATTATGTACCCCCACCCACTCCAGTGGAATTGTGGGAATGGGAATTAATAACGACAATTAAGAGCTATAGACTTCTTTCACTTAAATATGTATATTAATTGAGATTCTTTTATCTTGTCAATGTCTCAAAATAAAAGTGCTACTATAGTTTTAAAGTGTCCCGAATTATTTCTAGATTTGCCTGATTAATCGAGAGCTATGAGTAAACTGCTGCCTTATCCACTTCTCACAACTCATTAACCTCTGAAAAGAGTGGCAGTGCAACTTTAACTTTTCACCTGCAACTACATGCAAACCCCCCGCAGAGACACTGACTACAAAACTACTACACTGTAGCCAGTAACACATTAAAAACAGACCCCTTAAAAGACAGGCCTTTCTGATGCTGCTGCCCATTCAACTACTGTCTATATAAAATGTAGCAAGAAGAATACAGTGCTGTGCAATAAATCCATTCCTGCAAATGGACGTTTTATACAAAATGAAAGTACTTGAACTATGGCTACACAGGAAAAGCTTTATTAAAACAGATAATATTATACTATACAATGACTGCCCATTAATATTCCAAAATGAGCATGCTGATTGGTCAGCCCAATCAGCATGCTCGTTGTAAATCTGAGCATATACCAATGGAAAAAGGTCCGGTCACTCAGACTTTTTTCCATTGGTATACACTGTAACTTTTATTTTATTTTTTTAACAAAAATAAAATCTGAAATCCGGACACTGGACATACCAGTGAGACAAGACAAAGAAAATACTAGAAAATCCAGTACATTATTCAAAACTAAAGACACGTAGCTGATTTTCCTTGTATTTCTTCCATTCTGTCTTTCTCCTTCCCCTAAACTGCTCGAAATGTTTTTTTTTTTATATATTAAAAAAAAAAAAGAAAAAAGGAGCACTGGAGACCTTCTTTTCTCTGTTGCTTCCTTTGCACAGCAGTGATGTAGTGCCTTAGCGTGGAAACACAAGTTCCATACGCATGCGCAGTATATAAGACAAAGCCTCAGGATACCAGAAAAATGTGGAAGAGCACCACAAAGGCATTATACAAAGACATTATTTAAGAAAAGTAAGTATTTTTTCTTAAATAATGTCATTGTATAATAGCAATAACCGACTTTGTGATGTGATATATTGAAGATTTACCCATGGTTGGCTTCATTTAAGGACTCGGGTGTCGCCCTCATGATTACACCGCACCGACCATGGGTAAATCTTCAATACACCACACCAACATCATCAGTTATTGGTTACATATCTGGTTTAAAATATTATCTGTTTTAATAAAGCTTCCCCCATGCAACAGTGGTCCCGGCACTTTTATTTTGTATTATTGTGTGTACAAAAATGCCTAGCTAGTCTGTCTGCCATTCACTGATGGAAGATCTTCTTTTGAGAGCCATTGGTATGCATTTGTCTAAAAGAAGTACTAGTGTATCTCTCAGGTTGTAATTACTGTACATTTTCTTCTGCCTCAACACAGCAGTCAGCATATTCAGTAGAGTGATCAACCATCTGTAACCCATTCCTAAGACAAGATTAGTCTGCACTCTGCTGGTCTGGATCCTTTTCCAATAGGCATTGGCATCGGCTAGGTCCTTCTTATTCTTGGTCACCGGTATGTCTCTCCATTCTTGCCCCTTTTGATAGGATGTTGCTGCTGCTGCTTTCAGTACTTACTCAGATATGAGTGCACTCGAGCATATGTGGGAGTGGCATTTCTGAAGAAATTGAAGCTTCCACTTCCTGCTTTCCGGTTTTAAAATGTAAAAAAGACCTGATAGAATGAATGGGTTGCAGACAGTACTTCCTCACAGGCACTGTCTCATGATGCTGATGTCATCACGCATACCCCCACATGTTGATGCCATTGCAGAACACACTGGCAATGCACGATGACATTGACATTAATTAAAAAATTGTAAATAAATTATGAAAAATGTGACTTTATGGGGACGCCTGGGAATTCATAACACCCCATTATTTTAGCCTCAAAACCGTGGAATTCTAAGGAATTCAGTACGATTGACAGGTATGGTCTACACCTTCTTTTTATAATTAAGAATCACCTAAGAATAGCTTTTCATGGTCTGTCTGATTACTCCTTTCCTGTTGCCTTTATGCAGCACCCACAGCTGAATCTCTGTTTAACCTGTACTAGTCAACTGACAGTAATGGCAGTACAGTTGGAATTAGTACTCTATTTTGCTTTTGGTCTATTTTCTGCAAATACCTTCTATTTATTCTTTTAAATAATGTGCTAATGAAAAATAGTATTTTTACACATTTAATATATTTCCTTGTTATGCACACCAGTCTAAGCATACTAGTATAGTTAGAACTGCATTAAGTAAAGTGGTCACATGATATAAGTGATTCTGTAGAGAGGGTGAACAGTGCTTCCTCTTCTTCTAGTTCTGTAACTATCCTATTAAATATAAAATCCTCTTTAATGCAACATTTGGGCTGTTAATTTTGTTGCACTCTGCTTCTTTACAAAATCCTTTCAATTATGCAAACTGAAACAGGTAGGGAGTCATACAAAGAAAGGTGAGACCTGTCCTGGTTTGCATCTAGTTTGCCAACAAATTTCAAAAATATTTTTTAATACATACACTATTATTTGTAGGTTATCATTGCACATTCATGACCTAATACTGAGAGTCCTAAAACTCTAGGAAATGTAACTAAACTGTACAGATTTTGGCAGAATGCCCAGATTTTTGCCTCATATTTTTAGTAAATTTTTCATAAAATTGTGATTTTCAGGCAAATTAGTGGCAAATCATTAAAGACTGACATTGGAAAATAACGACAGACATGTGAGCTTCAGACCATGCCCTTCAGAAAATGCATGCTAATGCAAAATCTGTTATTCTATCAACTTTCTAAGTTTGTAGGAGCAATATTTAAAAAACTGTCTCTATTTTTGGGCCCCTGTTCCACTTTTATATATGGCTTTGTCCAGATTTCTTGCTCTAACAGGTTAAGAGGTATTGCTAAGTACTGTTGGTGGAATGATATACTAAGTCTGAAATTTCTTTTTCATGGAGACTTCTTCCTTCTCTGTGGTACAGGGATGTTGCACTTAGTATGTAAAAAGGAGGTGTTTGAGGGTTATAGGCCACTACACTACCGTGCAGGGAGGTTTGGTGCTGGCAAAAAAAAAAGTTTTTTTTTAATGTGCAGCATTGAGGTTTCCATTGCACTGTTTCTTGTGTAATATCTGGGTTAATTTTTCAGAGCTATGAGACTTGCATTTTATTGTCTCAAGCTTCTAATAAGTCATGCTCATTTACTTACTTGTTTGGTCATGCATGCAAAAGATCTTAATACAGTTATTGAAGAGTTGTGGAACTTGCCCAGTTTCCTAGCAAAACTCTCCTAGTCACTATGGATACCACATCAGGTCTCCCTTAAAAAAGGTCATGCCAAGTGGATCTAACACAACTAACAATCAATCAGTGGCTCAATCACCATTAATAAATAAACCATTCTTCTCTTTCTGTGGCTGTCATAATATTCACATTCGTGCAAACTAGCTTTCACCTTATACAGCATACATTGACTTATATTAGAACTTCTATTCCAGTATATGTATTTTTTTGGCTTATCTACTTGTTTGTGCTGATACATTCCCTGAGAGTCTTTGATGTGAGAATTTCATATCCCACTCAGTTTCACCACAGTGCATTGTACTGTGCAAGCTGGTGGTGTACTTTTCAGGAGTTTTCCCTTTATTTTCACTTTGGTAAGAACATGGAGTTGGTAAATATAATTTAGGGGATGGGGGCCTGCCCCCACATTAGGGTGTATGGTGGGGGGGGCTTCCCCTGTAAAACAAAACTTTTTGAGTTTTTAAGGGTTTTTTGGCCCACAATTTTTGCTATATAATTTGTGACGAATGGTGAGCCGAAGAATCATTTCTGACATTCATAAAGGGAAAACATATTTTCTCTATATTTAATAAGGGTACCTAACTTTTATGTGCGTGTGTGTGTGTGTGTGTGTGTGTGTGTGTGTGTGTGTGTGTGTGTGTGTGTGTGTATGCGTGTGTGTGTGTATATGTGTTAATTCATCTCATTGTGCAGCAAGGCTTTCTACACCCTCTTCATATCCTGTTCAAACTGGTTAACACCGTTTTAATACAGTGCACCACAATAGCATATTAGAAAGCCAAATATGAGACAGATTTGTATACAGAAAGTGCTGACTTGTATTTAATCTAATTTTATGCCACAAAAAAACAGTAATACCATTACAGAGTCTGTATGTAGTTTACAAAGGTTAGCATTTATATTTTTCTTTTTTACTTTTTTATATCATAAAATAAGAGTCTACAATCTAAATTTGACTTCTGTGGAAATGAAAGTATGTCAGTTATATTATCACTTTTATATTACTGAAATGAGTGTGTCCAGTTCTAATCTGAAACAGGAAATGCCATGAAACAATAATCCAGCAAAAATTTACATAAAACAATATGTCATGTATGCAAATAAAGGCAAAAATTATAGTTGCAGGAATGTCATCAGCAGCAACCATCATTCAAGTCAGAAAAGTGAAGGCATGTACAAGCACTTTTTCACTGAACCAAAAGAGCTATGCCTCATCACAAAAGCAGTTCCATTTTGTAGTTGATGCTCTCTACGTTTCTTTCTGAATGCCACACAGGGTCTGTCATTCTTACTTCTTGTGTAGGCTATTCCATGACACAGGAGCTATCTTAGAAAATGCCTTTTTATAGGGAGACAAAAGGAATAATATTATCACTTTAAAAGGATAGTTCTGCTAGACTGCTTGCTATCAGACAATAGAAGGCATTTCTACACTTTAATTTCTTTGCCAAGGGTGGTCAATACTAATTACTAATCAAATACATAAATCAGTGAGTTTAACAATAATATAGATGTAGTCATGCTTGACAACTGTTTAGCTTTAGGCAAAGCTGGGCAGTGGTGTTCTGTTGCTCTTGAGGAAGGGAAATAAACGGAATATTCTATTTTCAGCAATTTGCCACAATAAGACATTACTAAGTACATTCATATCCAAAGTAGACAGTATATACCTAAGTCTTGGAATTAGACTACTAAATCCAAAAGAACAGAAAGATATACATGCCTTGTTAACAAACTCAACACAGTATTGCCATATTTCAGCTGGTTTAAGAATTTGCCCAGTATCTGTTTTCTGTGTGTACTGCAAAAAAAAAAGAGTTTGATCCATGGGCAGATGTAAGTACTTTAGTTGTTTAACCTTTTTCACTGGTATTAGAAAGTCATTGTAGAAATCCAAAAACACATGAAGATAGATTTGCTGGAGTTGATAACCAATTTATTAACAAACCTTTGTATGGTTTCCACAAAGTTAGAGTTGCCTGGGTTGCTAACCAATGTATTAACAAGCAGCTACCTCCAGACAAAGTAAAATCCCTTTCTGTTCTACCTCCAATGATTCAGCAAAGGACACTTGCTTTGGTAATCTCTGCATACAGGGTGAGACTGACCCTGGGAAGGTAGTTTGTTTATAAATATACATATGTATGCATGTCTATAGCTATATCAATATATCTATCTATCTATAAATCTAGATATGTATCTATATCTGTATATATATATATATATATATATATATATATATATATATATATATATATTTATTTATATACGTATGTACACCTACATGTGTATGTGGGTTTGTGTGTTAAAAAAAGGCAGGAGGGAACATTTGGAGTGATTGATTACATCACTTTCTGCCAAACTAATGGTGTTTTATTTTCATATTTTCTTTATTTTTAGTTACATTTTTCCTCTATAGGCCTCATAATTGCTATTATTAATATAACAATGCACCCATTGCTAGGATAGTGTATTGCTCCTCTGAGTCCTTAAAGTGGAATAAGTGGGCAATCAGAAAATGAAAATAAATATATATCTAGTATTTTCAATGCAGTGCTTCATTTTCCATTTACAGGTAGAAGTATGGTACCTTTACTCCATCCTGGGCCTCACGACTTTACCCAGAAAAAATAGTCTTACTTTCAAAGTCACTTTTCTCTTCCAGTGCTGCTGTCACATGAAGGTCCATTGTGGGTTATTATCATTGATTTATGGGTCCATTACAGGGTTCTTATAGCCTTTATCTAGTTGCTCAAAAGCATGTTTCTTTTCTTTTTTAAATAAATATGTTTGTGTTTTCATTGTGAGATTTGATGACATAACAAAAGTATAGTTGGTATTATATGTAGCTGACATAGATGGAAGAATCTCATGATGCCTGACAAAAGCATATCCTTGGCCATAGCTATCAAACCAAATGCATTCCTCTATAGTGGTCACCTTAACATGGCACACTTCCCAAATGCATTCCTGTACAGTGGTTACATTAATATGGCACACTTACCAAAGGCATTCCTCTACATTGGTCACATTAACAAGGCACGCTTACCAAATCCTTTCTACTACAGTGGTCACCTTAACATGACACACTTACCAAATGCATTCCTGTACAGTGGTCACCTTAACATGGCACACTTATCAAATGCATTCCTCTACAGTGGTCACCATGGACTCTTACCAAATGCATTCCTGTACAGTGGTCACCTTAACATGGCACACTTATCAAATGCATTCCTCTACAGTGGTCACCATGGACTCTTACCAAATGCATTCCTGTACAGTGGTCACCTTAACATGGCACACTTCGGTAGCTCCTTATTCCTGCCTGATGTTCTCCACTGGTGGAAACTTCTGGCATGGATAGATTACTGAATAAATACAGTCACTAAAGAATCTGCATTAAGTAGGGATATGCAAATGAGAGCAACCTTCATAGCTACTTCATTTCCCTGTACCTTTACCAAATCTACAGTGCACAGTATCACTTTACCTGGAACACATCTAGGATTACTTGTCATTTTTGCAGTATATCTATATTTATCTACCTATCCATCTGTGTGTGTGTGTGTGTGTGTGTGTGTGTGTGTGTGTGTGTGTGTGTGTGTGTGTGTGTGTGTGTATATATATATATATATATATATATATATATATATATATATATATATAAATAGATAGATATAGATATATATGTATATATGAACCTATATACTCTGTCTTACATTATCTCAGTGAAGAATACGCCATAATGGCACATAAGGATTACCTGACTACCACAACCTGCTTCCCTATTTTTCAATTTGCTGTATAACCTGAATAACTAAAATGATTTTCATCATCTCTCATAAAAACACTTTATGTTTTTAAATAAAATGCCATAATTTTCTGATGACATGTACCATCTATGAAAAAAATGCTTCATTATCTTTAACAATGCATTTCTTACTGTTCTGAATAATGGCCATTTGATACTTTTTCCTATCGTTGTTTATTTATTTTTATTTGCATGTTCATTTGCATTTATGCTTGTTTTTATTTGTTTATATTGTTTAATGTGGTAATGCACTGATCTAAAGTGATCATATCAAAACACAGCCCAGTTGGAAAAAATAACATTCACATGTATACAACACTGCCAATGTATTTTTAAGTCATTCTGTCAGATAATTAAACTGTCTGTCTCTCTTTCATATAATCAGATAAATGCAAAATAAGCATTTACTCACTCATTTATGTTTTATGTTTCTTTATGCATTATATGTGGTAATTTCATAAAATTGTCTGTTTTGCACAACGCTGTCTATAGATGCACTACTGTTAAACAATTGGCATAAGAGATAATATAAGATTTTATATGACTGTCTGGTTTTAATTTGCAGATAAGGAATATAGAATGTGAGAAAAGTACATTATCTTACATATCTTAAAGCAGGTGACTTTTATATGTCTGGGAAGTTATTATCTCCCTACATCTTTTGCTTTGCAGTATGGATACTTCTGGGTTGCAAAACTTGTTAATCACTTTTATTCTGATGTCATACTGAATGAGATAATAATCCCAACAGTCTATGTTCAGTTTGTTTCCATCATTATAATTTCCAAATGCCCTTCAATAAGTAACATAAAGTAATAAACATTTTATTTTTGTCAAACAGTAACATGTTAGGCATTAGTAGATTATTGTCTTGTGAGGGTGGAACTGCTTTCCACCAAAGAGTAATTACCTGTAAAAATGGCTGAGATGTTTCACTTAAGCATAACTACTCTTTATTTGATAACATCCCTTACTTTTTTAAATTGCTGAGAAAAATATATAAAATCCAGAGAAGAAAGACAGATGAAAACAGTTGTTAAAACCCCTATACAGTTAGTAAAAAAACAGCCACGGAGTTAATGCTTCACTATACTATGTTTACTGTGGCCCCCATTACAAGAAACATAAATTCGTCCGTCTTTAATGAGAATAGATAATCTTTCTTTATTTTTAAACAAAATGCCACAAAACCACCAGTCACTTCATCAATAGACCAAAGTGTCTTACAGTAGCAAATGAGAAAATAATCATAATGCAGTTTGATATCAACAGTTTGTATCCATTTTGTTTTCTAAACAGAAAAGATTTTGATCTTTTTAAGGGAATGTCACAGGAAGCGCTATGCATGTCATGTTTAACATTTAAAAAAGTAATCACAGAATTTCATTGCCTAGTATAATTCCAGCCATACAGTTAAGAATTGCAGCTATTGCCCTGTGAAAAGGCAGATTGAGAAAGGGTAGAACAGGGTCTGAGTGTTTTACATCATTGGTTTTGCATTATAATTATATTTTATCAAGCTTGCAGAATTTGCTTAGAGAGGAAAAAAATGAATCACAGATTAGATGGGTTCATATATAGTTATTACACATACAGTCCAGGATCTCATTAAGGAGTGTAGGGCAAATTATCAAATGCCCCAAAGCACTATCTAGTGAATTTATACTAGCACAATGTCACAACCAAATGATGAAGACTGGAGGAATCAAACCTTGCACTACATGAAGTAACTGTTAGCATTAATCCTCTGTGCTGTCAATTTACTGTGACATAATTCAGGCATACAAGTTTTAATATTTTCTACTTTTTATTGACATCCATTTGAAAACAGAATATGTGATTGTACATTAAATTTCTCAGACATCAATTTGGTCTCCATCTTTAACTGCCAACTGGACTATTAATATTAACTAAACAAACATTTGTTTGAATAGCCTTTTTCTCATTTTTCCAAGCCCATATTTTTATACAATACAGTTTCTTGCTACAACTCTTTTTCCCAGACCTTCTTGCCACCACATTTTCTCGGCCCTTTTCCATCTGGAATTTTCCCTACTTGACTTCATATCCAATAAGACTGTGCATGAAGTTCGTCTCTGCAAACAGGAATTCCATTTCTTGTTTAATCCATTGCATTTATACATTAAACAGGCCATGTTTCACATATTCTGGTTTATTTACATTTTGTTGTTTCTTCATTTTGCACTAGGGAATTGGTATTCTGTCACCTCCATGTCTGACAACAGCTGTTGTACATAAAAAATCCCAGACTCTGGTCAGCATTTAGCCAGAACATACATGATAATTAGGTAGGAATAAAAAGAAAATATACAGAGGTTATACTAAACATCGGGTGTAGCACAGTCCATAAAAAGCCATTCACACTTTTTTCCTTATACAGGGGATGGCACATGCACTAAAACATTGAAACTACTTTCTTCTCATCTCTGAAGAAACTGACACATATTCATTTATACATAAGCAGAGGCATGTATAGACACAAACACAGATACACACACACACACACACACACACACACACACACACACGCACACACACGCACACACACACGCACACACACACGCACACACACGCACACACACACACACACACACACACACACACACACACACACACACACATATATACACACACACATAAATAGATAGATATAGATATATAAATATATACATGTATATATGTACATTATATATATCTATATAAATAAAAATGTAAATGTTTGTTTGTTCAAAATCTTAAATCTCTGAAAGTTCTTCACCGATTGCTTTGAAATTTTCACACAATGTTGCATTCGAATAAGCACGTGTTTTTATATACCTACTATTATATAGATGTCACACGTTGCATTTGAATACGCGCGTGTTTTTATATATCTACTATGGATTCTATATATTTGAATACAAATATGCAATTTTATATGTTTTTGTTATAACTTTCTTACTTCTTTTTTAGTGCAATCGATCTGCTTTAGTTCATCCAAATAATGCCTCGCAGAAGATCAAACTTAGGTCGTCGTACTCGCGGAGTGGAAGCAGTGCGACGAGTAATTGTAAATCAAACTGAAGAAGAATGGGCATCAGCAAACGAGCGAAACAGACAAAGAATGGCTCAAATACATGCCAGAAAGCAGCAGAGCGATGAGGATGCACGGTTGCGAGCATGGCGATCGCGTTCTGCAGCTTCAGATCTGCTTTGTTCTCCTCGATCGACACCAGCGGATGAAATAAATGCTTGCCTGAAATACTCTACTTTGTGGCAACACATAAAGAAGTTAAAATTAACTACAAATATGAATGTCCAGCTGCAAAACGATCGATCAGCTGAGATATTCTCACATCTATTGCTGAACTAACCTGATCTACAAGGTCATGCAATGGATCATCATGGACCTCATTTGCAGAGACATTGGCAAACTCCAAATACTTGAACCCACACAGTCTGCCTTACTCAAGGAGAAGTATGTCAGTGAAGTCTGGATGACATCCCTGAGACAGCCAGCAAAGGCATGGATGAGGGAAAAATGGTGTACTCCAGCCACCTTGACTTGGCCAAAGCCTACACACTATTCCCCACTTGGCCATAGTACATGAGCCTTGTCAAATAGGCAGCAATCCATATGTTACCAGATGAGTAGCAAACTGGTTCATTGATAGAACTCACATGATCTTAATAGGGGTAGCCAACCCAAGCAGTACACCTGCAATGAGTGGCATACCACAGGAATTGGTCTGGGGACCTCTGGTATATGGCATATACTTCCTTGATGTGCAGTGCAAAAACACTGGCCTATGGCTGACCACCCAGCCAGATGACTACAAGCTGGGAACAGTCATCAATACCCAAAGAGATGTGGATGTCCCACAACAGGGCCTCACAAAAAAAATGACTGCTGCCTCAAGATGAATGCCTGCAGATGCAGCAGCATCACTGTCAGGGAAACTGATGTCCCCACATATTATCACATTAACAACAATGTCCAACATACACAATCAGTACTGAGGCATTTGGCCACCCAGGTTGATAGCAACCAGAAGTCTGTGCACCATGCTGCTTCCATTGTACAGAAAGCTCCATAGATGGGCCAACTCAAAAGTAATGGTATCTCAGCCAGGGACAAAGAGGTCATAAAATCCATGTATTCTAAGCTTATAAGGCTAATTATTTTGTACAACACCCTCTTCAACATGTACCTCACAAAGCACATGCAGCAGCTGGAGAAACCACAGAGATTCCTCACCAGGAGATTCCAGGACCCCAAACACCTACCCTACACAGATAGGCTAACAGCACTGTCCCACTGCTCAGTTCCAGACAGACTCCTCAGAGGTGACCTCTGTCTCTGACATACAAAGCAATCCAGACCTTGCCATGATGGGACTGTTGCACATCTGGAAGGCAAGGCCCACTTGAACAACCTGTAGGTGCACCATCGACCTGGTCTGTGATATCAATAGGGCTTGTTGGTGTGACAGATACATGTCCCACAGACTCCCCCATCTGTGGACTACATTAAGTCAAGTGCCTCAAACCCCTTGTGAAGTGCTCACTGTATATAAGTGCCTGGGAAATAGACAATACATTCCTGTGACTTCACATGTGTCTGCGAGGGTTATAATGGATTCAGGCCCAATAGCCTAGTAACCTCATATCAACCTATCAACCTATAAACAAATGTTTGTCTGTGGTTCACCAAATTACTCTGTACTGCTCTGCCACTGACATAGCTGGAAATCACAGTGCTATGCGACATATACCACACATATAAAGGACATCTCTGCTAAGTAGAAAGCACTCTGTACCCACACCAGGGTATGGATTATCTGTTAAGAAGAATACCACACAAGCAGGAGATCCACAGCCAGTATATCACTGAGGTGCTGGACTGTCTACATAGCTTCATCAGCCAATCAGCTGTAGCCACACCTCTCAACCAGCCGGATTGGCAAGAAGTTTTGCTCACAATTTTGGTCTGTGCATCATACATCTTGTATTTCCCAGGGAAATCACTGTGATGATCTGAGAATATCTCTCATTAAGTAATGACACAATACATTTCAGTGTCAGGCAACATACGTGTCAGAAGATGTTTGATAAAATAAACCCTGTTACTCTACATCTTTCTACATCAATAAGAGAAACATATGCAGTACCACCCTATGTTTGTCCCATTGTCCCTCCCATTTTGGCAGGCCATCTCCGTATTTCTTGCACTGACAGTTTGACAGGTATGGCTGTATCACAAAAAACACTGGACCAGAGTACAACTATCCCTGGAAAGGAGTCCCACTCTTACTATAGACGGTCATAATCGGCATGCTCATACACTTAGAAAATTACAGCCCATGCCTAAACCCACATTGGAGTATATAACTGTATTGTGCATAGATGTCATTGCATACAGACAGCTATGTACACCTTAACTGTCTCTTCCTACATACGTCAAACAGGAGTGGCCTCAGCTAGCTGCAGGTGGCCCATAGGTTCATAGGTTCATATTAGGCTATCTGCCCTAGGGCATTTGTAAGCCTAGCCAGAGTGTGTTTGGCTTTTGCCACCCATTAAAATGAATTTTACTATGCCCTTTTTCGAGGTTTACTTTACTGTGCCTCTGTCTAACAGTGACACAGAAGTGATACCTGGGGTAAACCTATGATCTCCCATCCACTCATCAAGATTCCTCTTGAAGAGAGTCAGTGAGGGACTCTGCCTAACCTAGACTGGGATTTTATTCCAGAGTGAAGGGAGCCTCAGGGTTATGAATCTGTCCTTCCAGCATGTCTTATTTATTTCTGTGCTGAGGTTCAAGTCCATCGAGTGCGTAGCTCGATGGGATTTGGATTTTCTGAGGTGCAGCATGTCCATTAATTTCGGGTTGGACATGGCTTTATACGTCAGGCACAGATCGCCTCTAAGCAGGCGGTATGCAACCGAGTAGAGCTGGAGTTTCTTTAACCGGGCAGTATATGACATTTGTTTGAGCCCTTTGAGCCTCTTGGTGAGGTAATTTTGGGGTCTTTCTATTTGCTGCAGGTGTCTGGTAAGGTACATCCCAAAAGAGACATTGTACTCAATTATGGGCCTGATGAGGGATGAGTAAAGAGGCACAATGACCTCCCCTGATCTAGATGTGAATCTCTTCATGATTAGGTGGGCTATATAGAATGTTTTTCTAACCACTTTGGTCACGTGGTTGTCAAATGAGAGATTGCTATCAACTTGGGTCCCCAGGTCCCTAATTACTTCTTCCGTACTTAATGGATTACCACCTATGTGGTAATTTGTGGGCACTTTGTTTTTGCCAAAGGGGATGACTATACACTTTTTGGCGTTTTGCTTGAGGCCATGGCTCTGGCACCAGTTGTCTGTTTCTATGAGACCCTTTTGGAGGATGCTTGTGTCAGCTGGAGAGTTGATTATGGTGCCCAGTCTGCAGTCATCTGCTAACTTGGTCAGCCACAGTCCTACCATGTTGGCCTGTACCTCCGAGAAATATATACCGAACAAGAGAGGTCCCAAGACTGAACCTTGTGGGATGCCAATTGTAACTGGTTTGGAGTCTGACATGGCTCCAGCAATTCTAACCATGTGGGTTCTGTCCTTGAGCGAGTTTGCAACCCATCTAGTGACACAGGGGTTTGTATTTAAGCTGGATAGCTTATCTATGATGCCCGAATGGGGTGTTGTATCGAAAGCTTTTACAAGGTCCAGGTAGGCTGTGTGGACCACCTTCCCCTCATCAATGGCCTTGGTGACTATTTCAAAGAAATTGACCAGGGTTTAAGAGGCAGGGTCTACCCTTAACAAATCAGAACTGGGTAGGATCCAGTGTCTGTAGGTCCCCAATATCTTTATTTATGAGTTCCATGATGATCCTTTCCATAGCTTTGCAGACCAAGCTAGTCAGGCTTATGGGGTGATAGTCTCCAGGATCTGTTGAGGCACCACCTTTGTGGAGAGGGACCACTGTTGCTGTACGCCACTCTTTGGGTACATATCCTGTAGTAAGGCTGAGATTGAACAGTAGCTTTATGTTTTGGTTCAACTCATCTTGGAGTTCATGTAGGACGCAGCCCGGGACACCATCGGGTCCCATTGATGTTATGTTTTTTGCTTTGGAGAGGGCGGTTCTTACCTGAGCATCTGAGATGTCATGGGGGCAGCACTCTGCTGGAATAGGTATTTGCTCTTTTGGTGGGGAGGGGGGAGAAGTTTGCTCTGAACCTGTCGGCCAGGATGTTGGCAATGTCTGTGGGTTCAGTGTATTTTTTGTCATTTTGGACTAATTCTGAGCATATCTGGGAATTCCCACCCAGGCTCCTAACATAACTAAAGAAAGCTTTGTGATTATCTTTAGTGTCCTGTGAAATTTTTCTCTCGAAGCCGGCCTTAGATGATTTTATGAGTGCCCATAGTTTTTTGCTAATACTGATCAGAGATGCCTTCCCTTTTTGGGATTTTGCTCTATCATGTAGTAACTTTCTTCTTCTATTGTATAGTTTGTTTATGGCTGGGGTCCACCAGACAGGATGCCTGCCTTTGGGGGATTGGGTCTTAGTTTTATTTGGAATTGCATGATCCATACATTCCTGAAGGTGTTCATAGAATGCGTTTATTAAGGTTTCTGCGGTCTGGGCCGTATTTTCCACAGGCCCGGGGGCTTTGAAGGATTCCACCTCGGTTTTGAGTAGTGTGAAGTTTGCTTTAGAGAAGTTTTTCACTGTGGTTTTCTGGGCAGGGGGTGGGGTCGGGATGTGGATATCCAGTGAGATTAATATATGGTCTGATCTAACCAGTGAGGGATACACTTCTGGTCTGGAGCACAGATTCGCCATGTTGGTGATGATCAGGTCCAGTATGTTTTTCCCTGTTGTGGGAGTGGTCCCAAGTTGTTCCATAGCATTTGAGTTTATAAATTCTAGGAACCTTTGGGCTAGGGTGTTGGAGCTAGAGTAATGCTCCCAGTCTATGTTTGGGTAGTTGAAGTCGCCCAATATAATGGTGTTTGGAGATACCTTCATATTTTCCAGTGTTCTCAGGAAGGCCGAGTGGGGTTCCTGGGTTTGGGAGGGTGGTCTGTAGCAGGCAATAAACTGGAAGGCAGTCTTACCCACTGTTAGTTGCACATGGATAGTCTCCGATGCTTCATGCTCTGCCACCAACCTGGAGATGTGGGTATCTTTGATGAATATTGATACTCCCCCTCCTTTTGTGGTTCGGTCCGTGTTTTGGGGCCGAAAAGCACGGTATGAGGTATAACCTGGTAGTGCTGGGATGCTCTTGGGAGCCTTGATCCAGGTTTCTGTTGCTGCACAGATATCGATGTTCTCCATGCTAAGGAGAGTTTTGAGTGCATGCATCTTGAGGTTTAGACCTTTGGCATTGAGTAGCATTACTCTTAGTTTCTTATCCCTTGTGATACCTATGGAGCTGGGTTTGTCTTTTGAGCCTTGCCTAGAAAAGGCACTATGGGGGTGGCAAGAGCCTTTGCCAACATCTGAAAGCCCAGGGGTGATTGGTGCAAGCCATCCCTAGCGAAGCAGCGTGGCTTGTCGAGCATGTCATCCCAGGCTGCCAGGCATTGGATCCCCTTTGAATGACACCAATACTTAAGCCAATTGTTGAAATTGATCATCTTGTCTTCATATTGTGGCATCATTCTTGGTGAGGGTAAGATGCTACTTAAGGTCAGGATCATACCGGCTTGGGCTACATGTTCAGGGAGCTCTTCTAAGTCTCTTTTCATGTAGTACAGGGAGGTACATCTCAGGTCATTCACACCAGCATGAACAATGCCTGATTCATATTTGTACTTGCCTTGGAGTGACCTGAGTGCTTGTATTATGTGGTGGATCCTAACGCCTGACAGGCAGCTCACTGTGACCTTCTCCTTGTTCAGCCTGGTGAGCGGGACGTCAGTGTGCCTGATGATAGAATCACCTATTACAAGTGTATCAGGTGTGTTGTTTAGCCTTAAGGGCTGTGACTGTTCGGCACACAGGCTTTGTGAACTATGTGTTGCATGTGTTTTGTTTTGGGGTAGCGGTTGCTTCGGTGTCTGCTTTGGAGGTCTCTGCTGCTTAGGCAGATTTTTATTTAGAGCCTCCAAGTATGTTTTTGTGTGATTATGTGTTTGGTTTGCTGTCGTGGTAAGTCTATGTAAGACTGGAATTGTAGTGAGTGTGGATGCCTTCTCCTCCTGACTGGTTACGCCAGTACTGAGTTGAGAGAGCTTAGCCTCCAGTTTGGCTATATGGTTGCATCTCTCACATATGTTGGAACTTGTTGGGAGGAGGAGAGGGTTGTCTGTGTACATGAGGCAGTTGTAACATTGCCTCAAGATTTCCAAATTCACCAGCTGGACCGGAGAGGAGACTGCCAACTGACCTTTGGACATGCTAGAATAGTACAGAGAACTCCTTTAAAATTGAAAAAAGGGCCAATGGGGAGTAAGGTACTCAAGGGGAGTTTGTGAGGGTGTAGTGCTTTTAATTTTTTAGTGTTGACTTATATAATTGCTTTAGTGAGCAAGTGCCAGGCTTTAGAGTGGGAATAGGGTGTTTATTATGAGAACTGGAGCAGTTCTAAGGGAAAAAGTGAAGAGCAGACTTTGTGGAGCTGAGAATGGTTTAAACCCAATTAAGCGGCGCTGCCCAATGCTGCGCTATGCGCAAAATCGCGCAAAGCCACGCTAACGCAGGTTTTTATATAGAGAGACTTGAAAGAGCTAGAAATTGGCCTAAAATGGCCAATAGACTACCAGATTCTTGTGCTGGGAACACTCCTCCAGGGATAGATAGTCTGCTCTAAGCTCCCCACTCCCACTGGTGAACAAAGAAGCCTCCTTTTATCCAAGAAAGGAAATGGGCAACACAGGAACTTTCCAAAAGTCCAGAATACAGCAAAGCCTGTATTTGGACTACTCTAGGTCAGGAAAGGCAGGAAACAAGGATATTTTTTTTTGTTTTTTTTGGTTTTTTTTACAAATAAACATCAGGAACATGCAATAAATATGTAACACAGGCTAGCGCACTTGAGTGTGTAGCCTCAACAGGTAAATGTAACAAACAGGACAAACTTTAAAAGTGCAGGTACAAAAACAACTTAAACAGTTTAAAACAGTTAGAGAAGCAGAAATACTTGCTATTTAGCTAGATCGGACAGTCGCCCAGGTAGTAGCAGGAAAAAAAAAACACTTTTATCAGGTAAGCAGTCACTCTTTTAGCCTCTCTGCTGCTAGTACCACTCTGCATATGTGATATATCTGCATCTGTGTGTGATACACAGATATATATACACACACACACATATATATATATATATATATATATATATATATATATATATATAGAACAATATTTCAAGCATACACACACATAGACATGGGGAAGAGACAGACAGACAGTGATAGAGAGAGAAAGACACACACACAGGGAGGCACACACAGAACGTGAGTCATAGACAGGGATACCCTGAAAGGCATAGACTAATGTCCTGCTACAAACAGTTGCATAGCAGTTGTAACCAGTTGCATGTGCCAGAATCAAGGTGAGCCCCATTGTGTAACAGTACTAAGGCAGAGGGTTGTAATATCAAATCACCTGCTGATGTCATTCACCTTAGAAGTACCTTTGGACTCTTATCAGCCCTAAAGGCTTTGTGGCACATTCGATAACTGTGTAACTCAATAGTACAAATAGCTATATAGGTAGGGGCTCTAACCTCAGTCCTGCCAAATGTAAGTGTTTTTATAGGTTAAAGATTTTTAGGCCATTCCCACCCAGTACACTACCCATTCCCCTACTTTACTAGGGCTGCTGATGTCATTCACCTTAGAATTACCCTTGGACAGCCCTCAGCACTATAAGTTCCATAGCTCATGCAATAACTGCGTAGCACTGTAGTACAAATAATGAGATGGGTAGGGATTCTAATCTCCATGCTCACTAATGTGTGTGTGTGCATATAAGTGTTTGCAAGGATTTATGTCTGTAGGTCAATGCATTTTGAGGACTTTCCCACCCAGTACATTTCCCATTGCCCTACTTTACAAAGGCTGCTGATGTCATTCACCTTAGAAGTACCTTTGGACAGCTCTCAGCCCTATAACCTCTGTGGCACATGCAATAACTGCATAACACTGTAGTACAAATAACTAGATAGGTAGGGCTACTAATCTCAGTGCTGGCTAAAAGTGGTTGTATGTGTGTAAATTTGTAGGTCAAAGTATTTTGAGGCTTTTCTCACCCGGTACACTGCCCATTGCCCTACTTTACACAGGGCTGCTCATGTCATTCACATTAGAAGTACCTTTGGATGCCTGTTAGCTCTATAAACTTTGTTGCGTGTGAGATAATTATGTAACTCAATAGTACAAATAGCTAGATAGGTAGAGGTTCTAACCTCAGTCCTGCCAAATTTAAATGTGTGTTTTTTTGTACGTTAAAGATTTTTAGGCCATTCCTACCCAGTACACTGTCCATTGCCCTACTTTACAAGGGCTGCTCATGTCATTCACCTTAGAAGTACATTTGGACAACCCTCATCCCTATAAGCTCTGTGGCACATGCAATAGCTACATAATATTGTAGTGCAAATAATTAAATAGTTTGGGGTTTTTAACTCAAGGCTGTCAAGTGTATGTGTGTGCATGTATGAGTGAGAATCATATCCTATGGGGGGTGAATTATACAATTTTGATTTGTTTTCCACCCAGTACACTTCCCATTGCCCTACTTTACAAGGGACACTGATGCCATTCACCTTAGAGGTACCTTTGGAGAGCCAATAGCACTATAAGCTTTGTGGCACATGCAATGACTGCATAAACCTGTAGTACAAATACTTAGATAGGTAGGGGTTCTAATCTCAGCCCTGCCAAATGTGTGTGTGTGTGTGTGTGTGTGTGTGTGTGTGTGTGTGTGTGTGTGTGTGTGTGTGTGTGTGTGTGTGTGTCCTGGTAGTGTGCATTGTACCATTTTGAGGTGTGTTCCACCCAGTACACTTCACACTGCCCCACTTTACAAGGACCGCTGATGCCATGCACCTTAGAAATACCTGTAGACACTTTTCAGCCCTATAAGCTCTGTGGCACATGCAATAACTGTGTAATGCTGTAGTACAAATAATTAGATAGGTAGGGGTTCTAATCCCAATGCAGGCAACTATAATACTGTGTGAGTTTCTGTGTGAAGCATATCCCCTGTGGCTGTTGTGTGTGTTGGTTATACCATTTTAAGGCCTGTTGACCTCTTCCCCATGGCATTACTTTAAGAAGGCAGTTAATGGCATCTGCCTTACATGCACAATGTTAAACTATCCAATCCATACCAGTCATCTGTACAGATGTATATGGAATATCCAGATGTTTGCAACCTATATGTGCTCTGTGTCCACTAACAATGGGCATTTATGAGTAATCATTGCAAAATATGTCACAGTTACCATAGTGACAGATGTCAGCAACAGACATCGTACCTGTCTGAAAGATCATGCTGATACAAAGTCTGTTACTCTATCACTTGTCCAGGTATGTAAGAGCAATACATGAGACCAGTTGCTGTGTTGGACGTTTTATCCCACCATCCATAAAAAGCATTCCCAAAATTACTTGTCCTAAGATGTAGTCAGTTATGTCCCCAGCATATAATCTATGTGGTGCATGTGATGTGTATGAAGCACTATAGTACATACAAGTGGATTCCTAGGGTTAGTAATCTATTGGCAACTGTGTATGTGTTACTGTATGCATATCCCCTATGGCTGTCTTTATTGTGTGTATGCAATGGTTATAACATCTTGTGTGCCTCTTCCATCTTGTTAACATCCGCAGTGCCACCCTAGTTGCAGCCCCTACATATGTCATCCACCTTACAAGCACAGCTACACAGTTTCTATCTCAAAGGCACTGTGGTGCATGCAATTGTCATATCACTGTGTATTGTACATAAATAGATAGGTGGGTCATCTAATGTGAGAAGAGTCAACTCTGTGTACATGTGTGTTCCAATGTATGTCCCCATGCAGCAGTGTGTGTGTGTTACAGGTGCAGCTACCATGTTAAGGGCCTCTGATCCCACCATTGGCAATCCTACCAGCCCCTGCAATTGTCACCCACTTGAATAGCAGTGGCAGACACTGCAACACTACATTACCTCTGTGGTGTTTCTGTTATGTATCTAGCAGTATCATTTGTAAAACTGGGGAGGCAGAGGTTTGGCTATCAGCACAGGCAGGTCATGAATGTGTGTGTGTGTGTGTGTGTGTGTGTGTGTGTGTGTGTGTGTGTGTGTGTGTGTGTGTCTGTTTGTATGTATGTGTGTACCAGCATACCTCTCAACCACTCACAGAAAGACATCTCATTAAAGCCATATGGAAAGCTGGGGCAAACAGCAAACATTGAGCACACCCATCACATATTGCTGTGACACACATGGGAAATATATAGCAGAACAGGTCATGCAATTGAATGCACCTTCCAAAGGGTATGTGTTGTTACATGACAATTTCCATCATTAATCTACAATGTCAGTCCGTCACGATTTTACCAGAAATTGGCCAGAAAACCACGTTTATGACAGATGTAAAGAAATTATGTGTCAGATATCAGGACAATCTGCACACTGATGCAGAGGTCAGATGTATAGCCACCATCTGTACCCATCCTTCCCAAGCTCTTTAAGCAAGAACTGTTTACAAATCCATAAATAATGGGGTGTCAAAGGCCACATAATAGGAGCATCTGTCAAATATTGCTCCTACAAATATATAAAGGTGATAGAATAACAGGTTTGGCATTAGCATAGATGGTCTGAAAGGTATGAAGTCTGCAACTCATAATGTCTGACATTATGTTTTGACATCAACCCGCAATGATTTTCCAATGATTTGCCAGAAAAACGCAGGTATATGAGAAAATGGACCAAAAATATGATGCAAGCATTAGGACATTCTGTGGAAACTGTACAGTTGAGAGGTATGTCTGTACTACCCTGCAGGTTGCAGTCCATGTTTGGCAAGGTGTAACCCGTGACAACAACTGACACAGTTAAAAGAAGTCCCAAGACTGTAAGACAAGAAACATGTCATGCAGTTCTGTCCTGAATGCACAGAGCAGTGAATGCACATCAGCAGCACCTTAATGTCAAGAGAAACAGTGAAAGCTAAGTTAATGTTACACAAAGAATGTGTCATACTAGCAAATCAGAGGACATCCTGTGTGTTGCACTTGGTGTGGGCATGCTATATGCTGCCAACTGTCACATTATTACAAGTTGTGTCCCACACTCCACAAGTGATGTCACACACACATTGTGTGTTGCCTATGTGTGTGCAATATGTAGACATGTGAAGACCCTGTGACTACCTGGTACCCACAAGATAGATGAATCTGTTGGGGTTAAAGTAATGGCTAGGCTTGTGATGAACCTAGTGCCAGTACTCAAGCAACCTCCTTTGTATGTATGTGCCTGTGGTAGTACAGAACACTGAGGTGACATGTATGAAGGCTAACTAGCTGTGTCAAGGGGTATGCATGCAAGGTGACACTGTCTTACACCAGTGTCCCTCACACACTGTTGCATGCATACACACCTGGTAAACATGTACATATGCATCTGTACCTTGGCTATTAAAAGGTCACTGTGTTTCCACACTGCCATATTCCTTATTGATAATGTCAGCAGGCCCATAGCCTGCAGACACACAGACACCTGGAAAACAAACAGAATACAGCATGTGAGGCTGCATTCCATCAGCAGTACTAGCAGCAATAATGCATCATGGCAAAAAAAGGTACATACACTTTGATGTGTACCCATAACAATTGCCAGCAGACAGCACCTTACACAGCATTACATTACTACACTGTACTATATTCACCCATATTAGCATCTCCTTGCATCGATGGTATGGATAACAGGGATGTGGCACAGGTATCATCATATGCACAGGGTGTGGTGTGGGTCTGCCAGAGGCCTAGGATGGGCCAAATACTTGACATCATGTTTGTGTGTTTGGATGGGTGTTGTCTAACTGGAACGTGCAGAGGTTCTGTGTGTGTCTGGTGGTGAACTGCCTGTGATGGAGATGTGTGAGTGTTTGTATACAGTCAAGCCATGTGGTTGCCCTACATAGGGGGTATGTTGGACAGCCGTGGACCTACATGGCAGGATGTACAGTTCACCATCTTTGGCTACAGACATGGGAACTGATTCTGCCAGGAGTCTCACTGGCACCACCAGGCTCAAGGCCAGATGCAGTACTACTCCCCATTGGTAACTGCTGTCTGCTGGATCCATGTCCCTGACAGGACCAGCCAGGACCACATGCCCATGGCCTGCTCCATTGTGGTGTGGACAGCACCCTCCCTTTGGTAGTGCTTGTGGTACTGCCACTATGGCAGTTTGAATGTGTATGGCCCCGTGGACTCTCAGCTGATCTTGTTGCTGACTAATGTCCACGTGGCCGATGCTCTACTCTGACCACATGCTCCAGCACAGATATTGCATGGTTGAGGATTGACAATGCCTCACACTGCCATCTATCCACCACATCAGCATAATAATGTCTGGCATCACCAAGGCCATGGAAGTCATCAGGCATGGCAGGAAGTGTTGTATTCATGACACTGAAGATCTGTCTGGTGTTGCATTCAGAATGTGCCTGTGCCTCCATGACAGACCAAAGCATGTGTGTTGTGACACTTGCTGTGACACTTCTGACAGGGGCTTAATGGGCAGCAGTCCTCCTTTGAGCACCTCTGTCCATCTACTTGTGTGGGACCTTGCCTGCTCTCTGGCTATGGCTAGTGCCTATACTCACACTTTGCATAGTCACCACACTAGCCTGTTCCATGCCACCACCCTCCAACTGTCCATTATCTGCAGCTGTGGGTGAAAGTGGGATACACAGATCCAGCCCCTGACAACCCCACTTGTGCCACACTATGACCACCATCATCATCAGAGTCTGCAGAGACACTGACATCAGGTTGTGAGTAGGAGGGACACTGACCCCCATATTCACCTGCGACGGGAAGATAACATATGTCAATTAATACCTGCACTATAAGGTTTGCTGATACACACACACACACACACACACACACACACACACACACACACACACACACACACACACACACACACACACACAAACACACATGCACACACGCACACATACACACACACACAGACACAAACACATACAGGTGAGGTGGCACAAAGGCATTATACAGACCACACAATATCTGAATGATGACACGCATGACACACAATCAGACCACAACATACACACTCTGGACAGGCCCTCAACAACATGCAGTGCAGCTATTTCCACTTATTGTTGCTGCTAATATACACCTCTGAGATATGTGAGGAGTGGTAGTATGTGATAGACCGTCACCTAACACACACTGCAACTGTGTACACATTATTGATGTACACCTGTATAGAATAGTGGCAACACCTACAGAAATGTTACAACTCCTGCAAATAGGCTCCTGTGATGACCACTGTGATGCACTGCAGTTAACCCCACCACAAGTGAACATCCACATATTGCAATTTGGCTAAGAGTAACAGTTGTGTGCATAGAAAAATGCATGCCCTTAACATGCCTAGGGTATTGGTGAGCCACAAGACATTTCTATACTCACTGGCTTCAGGCTGCTGTTCCCTATCCAGACCAGTGGGACCTATGTAGTTGTGGAGGAGAGGTATTGTCAGCAGACTCACATGTGGCATTGGTACAGGATAACTGATGCATTTCTGCACATGTACAGTACAAGCTCTGATACTACACAATTTGCTGTCATTCACTATAGATGTGAACTTTTGTGCATTACAAAACCCCACCCCCAAATGCAGTTTGACCTGACGTATGCATCTAGATACTTTACAGATGCCAATATGAATGATGCAGTATTGAAATGATGTCCACTGGGGCCTTACCTGGATGCTCCTCACCTGTTGTCTGGGTGCCACCCACCTCCACGACATGGGTGTGTACGGTTTCCTGGGGTGTGGTGGCTGACCCAAGGTTGGCGAGGAACACCTCTTGTGGTGTCAGTTGGGCCTGCATAGCAGGACTCCCACCTGTGTTTGTACTGTCCCTGGCCACAGCAGCAGCCCTTTATCGGGCATGGTGTATAAGGTCAGTTGCCCTGTACCTGACTAGTTTGTAGGTTCAGCCATGTTGAGCCACATTGTTTACATTGGTGACTACTTCAGTCCACAGTGCAGTCTGCTCTTGTAGCTGCTGTCTGCTTTGACTGAAGAGGACTGTGTGATGCAGTCGTAATGCATCAGTTATTGCTCCAGTCTCAGCATCTGAGTAGGATGGTTGCCGCTGACATGACATTCCACCTGAAAGACATACACAAGGAAACACATCACAGGACTTCATACATTGGGCAACATTATTTACAGATCCTGCACATCCACATTTGTTAGCACTATCCACCATCAACAACCACATCATACCCCTACCATCTATCAGCACAGTATGTGGGTAGGTAGTTTCACCATACTGGCATTACAGCATGCATTGCATTCCTGGTCCTGATGTGTCATATTCCCCCCAATGAGGACCATTAATGTGCATAATCCTCCATTCATCATTCACATCAGACAGCACATGCAGAAGCTGGAGACCCTAACAGGTCATACCAGCCCATCAGACATCTACCGTACACTTATGGGCCATGAGGCCAAGCCTCTACCCAGTGTCATACATACCCCTCATGAGTTACCTCACTCTGACATGCCAGGCAATCACACACTCCACATTTCTGGGACTGCCACATGAGTGCAGGTCATGATCCACTCTGTTAACAAACACACACACACACACACACACACACACACACACACACACACACACACACACACACACACACACACACACACACACACACGCACACACACACACACACACACACACACACACACACACACGCACACACACACACGCACACACGCACACACACACACACACACACACACACACACACACACACACACACACACACACACAGACAACCTCCACCTGGTGAGTGACCTGGACTGGCCTTGTTGACATCGTGGGTGTGTGTCACACACAATCACCCTGTGGGGGAATGGGCATAATGTCCACATCAGGCGGAGTAGCTATCTATACCTTTGCAGGTGTAACATGGTCAACTGGATGGTTAGCGGCACATACACCCTTAGGATACTACCTGTGTCCCTGTTGGATGGAGACATCAGGTGCTGCCTTGCATACACATGGGGTAACATGTGGCCTAGGGATATGGCCACTCAGAGCCCACAGCCTAGTAACCTGGTATGGCACATGGAATACCATAAGTGGCCTGTCTGCTGTGACAGACTGTGTTGTGATGTGTCCACACACATATGTGCCATTGACAGCTGGGTGTCCCCTATGGTCAGCATCACAGTACCATGTATTGAAGCCTATATCCCACAAATAGGTGAGTGTTTCTACAGGTGCATTTGGACATTCTGGAACATCTGAGCTACAAAATAACTGAGGTCAGTGCATATGTGTTGTAGGGTGACCACCTCATAGGTGTCTGACATCCTCAGCACCCAGATGTTTGTGGAATGCATACATGTGCCTGAAAGATGTAGACCCCCCCTTTCAGACAAATGTGTATTTTCACATGCCAGTTGAACGATACATGATGTCCGTCCACATAGTTTGAGGAATCTGTCTGTGGCATGCCAGACCCCTGGAGGCACAGTGATGGCACCTGGGTATCTGGTACTGTTTCCATTCCCTTACATTGTATGTGTGCACTGCTGCTGACCCAGTGCCAGCATCCACCCACTGCTACTACCTATAACTTGCTGTCCTGCTGCAGGGGTCATGAGGCAATCAGTTACAGGTGTGGAGTACACACTCACCTAGGCAGAGTATGTCAGGAATGGTCAATAAGACCTGGACAATCTGTGAAATAACCCTGTATGACATTGTCCGACTGAGAGGGGCTCAATGATGGTACATGATGTGATATGCCATCTCTGTCCACCAGTACATACTGTCAGTGTGTCACCCCTGCACTGACCCAATCACCACTACCACTAGTGACAGTGGTACACAATGGCAGGATGACAAGTACATGCACATTAAAGTACAATTACCCTTCAGAGCACACACAGCTCATAGTCAGTGTGGGGATCATTTCTCTCTCTCTCTCTCTCTCTCTCTCTCTCCACATCCCCAATAACACTGCACACTGGCACACCTATGAGGTTAACATGTCAGCTGACTGGTCAGTCCAAAATATCTGTCAGCCTCTCCGTCCAATCATTTCTTTGGGTCTCTGGCCAAGTAGATGACACACATTTTGCTATTTGAGTTTTGAATCACACCTACACTCCTGTTAGTCTGGCACAACATTGATAGCTATGGACCCTGCAGCCCAGACCTTAAGGTAGTTTGGACTGCCACAATCCATCTCTTTAACAGCTACTTTAAGGCCCTCAACAAAGGGTGACACATCCTACTATGTGATGGGCCTATTAGCAAAATGGTAAGTGTGAGCAAGACCAGGGCTATTGGAGTGAGCTATACAGTGTCACTACATGCATATGCAAGAACTGTAAGAGCTGACTTAGTGCTATACAGACCAGACACAATGACAAGGTGTAACGGTATGTTGTAATAACGACTAAAGGAACAAGTGAATACTCTGTCAATGCAGTAACTACACAGTTCAGACTCACAAGGGTACATGTATGACAACATTGCTGGACACTCTGCAATACATACAGGAAACATGTAAAGTACTAGGTGCATAGGTTCATAGGATGATACTAGGCTATTGTCCTGGATGTCCTCATAAGCCTAGCCCAGATCTTTGCCCATGTCCCCTCAAAGTAAGCATCTGTTTCCCTGTTCAGCTGGGACCCTGTTTGGGATCCCAGGGCTGTATTTTGTGTTTCCCATGCAGTCATCCAGATTCTACTTAAAGAAGGCTATGGAGGCACTCTGCTAGACATGGGTAGGGAGTGCATTTTACATACAGTGCATTGTATGAGACACACATGCATCCCACCAACAAGTGCTATTCATGTAACAGACCAAGTGAGGGCCTTGCGTGTGAGTTGCGTGAGCGGGGTTTGTCTTATGGATATGCAGAAGCTCCATCAAGGCTGAATTGGGAATGGCCTTGTATGCCAGACACACGTCACCTATGATCAGTCTGTATGAGACTGAGTAGAACGACAGGACTTTCAGCCTATCTGTATAGGATCGGTGTTGCAAACTCTGGATTTTCCTTGTCAGGAACCTCTGTGGTCTCTGCAACTACTGCATGTGGTTGGCAAGGTACATGCCAAATGAGCCACTGTACTCAGTAATGGGTATGATAAGGGTGGGGTACAGGGATGCTCTGGCCTCCTGGTTCCTGGATGACATACCCTTATTTGTTATGTGGGCCATGTAGACAACTTTCCGTACAATGGTGCCAAAGCATTTGGAAACTGTCTGGTTGCTATCAACCTTGGGGCAAAAAATTGCCTCACACCAGATTGCATGCTGTGTACATTATCACTGTCATAACTACTGTGGATGACATGTATCACAACAGGGATAATGATGCATTCCCTGGCATTCAGTTTGAGGCAATGCTTTTGGCACTAGTCATTGATTTGGGTAAGGGCCTCTAGAAGGATGCTCACATCACTAGGGGGATGTAAGACAGTGGTCAGCTTGCAGTCATCTGTAAACCTAGTCAGCAACAGGCCACTGGTTTTGTTTTGCACCTCAGAACAGTATATCAGAAACAGTAGAGTCTCCCAGACAGATCCTTGGGGTACACTGCTCTTTAAAGGTCTACTACTAGAGGTGGCTTCCACTACTTTGACTGAGTGGGTACTATCATTGAACCAGTTAGCTACCCATCTAGTAACATACAACTCAATGCCTAGCTGTGTAGGCTTATGTATTATGGTCAACTGGGGATTATTGTCAGTGGCTTTGGCTAGGTGAAAGTAGGCAGTGTGCAATGTGATCTCCTCGTACATGTGTTTGTTGACTGCTTCAAAAGGTCAACCAGGTTTAACAGGCCTGATCCCCCTTTAACAATACCAAACTGTGTGAGCTCCTGCATTTTCAGGTTGCCATTGTCTCTGTTAATAACGTCCTTGATAATGCCTTCACCCGTGTTGCAAATCAGGGTAGGTGGGCTGATGTGCATATGATTGGTTGGGTCAGTGGATGATCCACCTTTGTATACAGGGATGACAGTGGTTGTCCTCTGTGCAGATGGGATGACACTGGTGCTCAGGCTTTGGTTGACTACAATGTGTAATGGAGCTGAGAGCTCATGTCTGAGTTCATGTAGGATATGTTATCAGGTCCTATGGAGACTTCAGTTTGTTGCCTTTGAGAGGGCATTATGGACCTGCTCCCTGATGATGGGGGGGGGGGGTAGGTGCTGTGCATGTCCTCCTAAGTTTTCACTTAAACTGTCTGCAGCAGGTTGGCTATAACTATGGCCTGTGTCTATGTGGTGTTATTGACCACCAGTACAGAGTGGATTTGGTTGTTGCCTCTGAGATTGCAGACATATGTGAAGAAGGCCTTGTGATTGGCCTTGGTGGATGTGTCTGATTTGTACTCATAGGTAGCCTTAGAGTAATTCACCCGTGATCTTATTTGCTTGTTCAGACAGAGGTGAGATTGCTTCCAATTTGGCACCTACTTCTTCTTGGCCCTGTACAGCCAATATTTCCACCTATTATGGGGTTTGTGTATTGCTGCTGTCCACCACAGAGGTTTACTTTACCTTGGGGGGATGAGTTTTACAAGTCAGGTATTGCTGAGTCCATACAGCTATGTAGGTGCTCATATAGATGTTTGATGTAGTCTTGGACATACAGTCACGACACAGTTGGACACTTTTTTCAATTTCAACCTGTTAATTATAATCAGTCTGGTAATCATTTCTGTTTCAAGGCAATACAACAACCTGTAGCTGTTGATATTTGTTTGTTTGATACACTGAAACTAACATTACACATTGTAAAACAAGTACAGCTTATTCACCTGATGTTTTGCAACTCATGCCTGTATGTTTGAGGCTTCCAGCTATGCTTATTAATACATACATGTGCACAGGTAATACTTGATATACATTTCTGTTCTTTGTCAGTATGGCACACTGTGTTTACACTCTTGCAGCTCAGTCATACCTATCAAACTGTTAGAGCAAGACATCTGGACAAAGGCACACATAAATGGAGGGAAATGGCCCCAAAATAGTGACACTTTATAAATATTGCTGTAACACACTTAAAACAGTTGATAGCACAGTAGGTTTTGCATTCACAGGAATACTCTAAAGGATATGACATCTGACATTCAAATATATGCTATTATGTTTTGACATCAGTCTTTACTAAATTGCCAGTGATTTGCCAGACATAACACAACTCTATGGGAAAAATGACTACAAATGTGAGGCAAACATGTGGTCAGTATACATAACACTGGACAGGTGAAAGGTATGAGCTCAGTATATCATATAAAGTTCAACACATACCTCTGCGCCAGTTGTTTACTATGCATGTACCCTATATAGGTCTCTTACATTTGTAAGACAAGCATATGTATCATAGTAGTATTCACAATTGACATATGAATACTTACAACATCCCAGGTAGCTGGCCTGGCAGTGTCACAGTCAGTATTGTACAACAGGCACTCCAGTAGTAGTCATATGTGAGCTGACATTTGCTGGAGTGACTCAGGGCCCAGAGCTATGATCTATGTCACTGCAGACAGAGCCAGAAGGGATGGCCATAGGTGCTGGACAGCAACATGTCAGTCCAGCAAGTCTTGTTGAGACCTATTTTTTAACTTCCTATTTCCCATTATTGTATCCCACTTCTGCATTCCATTACATGCTTAATTGTTTGACATACCTGTTGTAGTGCTGTAGTGTTTTCTCAGAGTAATTGGGAAGTGTGTCTTTCTCTGTTTGTCTTTCTCTATTCGCAGTCTTTGCATATAAAGGCTCAGACTTGTTTTGCATAGGCAGCAGCTTGCCTTTTGTAGGTAACGCTCATGAGCAGGTGATGGCCTGTGCACCAATTGATGTCTCCCACTTGCTAATTGCATCCAGAACAGCTGTGTTGTCTTTCCATTATCCAATGGCATGACAATACAGTGCTGTAATTAAGTCCTTCATGTGGGCCTTGCCCCTTTTCCTTGACTGTGAGGAGGACATTATGGAGGCGTGGGAGCGACAGCATCACAGAGGGTAGGTGGAAATACCTCTTAGAACAAGAAATGTGGAGAAAGCCCAACAAAATGGGGAAGAAAGTTCCAGAATTAGGGAAAGATTGTAAATATTGCTATTATATAGTTAGAAAATTGCTAGATTAACAGGGTTTGTTTGGACATGCATTTTCTGCATGAAGTCTGACAGTGGTATGCATATGACATACCTCTCAACTGTACAGATTTCTGCAGAAGGTCCTGAGATTTACTCTTATGTTTGGTCTGTTTCTCAGGCAATTTTTGTTTTTGGCAAATCAGTAGGATAATCTGAGGATTGCAGTCACTAACTGATGACATCCATTTGTGTTTTAGACTTCATATCCTTCAGAAAAGTTATGTTACAACAGACCCTGTAACACCAACAACATTTTCAGTTTATAACACCATTATTTAAGATATATCCCTATTTTTGGCGCTCTGTCCCCCAAGTATATCAGGCTTTATCCAGATGTCTTGCACTAAGAGGTTCAGAGGTATGGTATATCATTATTTAGTGACTTCACTCCTGATATCTTCCCAGTGATTTAGCAGAATCCCAGAAATGTTATGAGGCAGTAGAGATAAATATGGTCCCACACCCTGGACATTCTGTGGAAATCTGTGCAGTTGAGTGTTATGTATGTCTGGCCATTGTTAAAGGACTGTAAAGACTGTGTAACAGTGTAGTGTGTAAATGTTTGTTGGGATGAGTAGGGAGAGGGGCAGATGTGAGTGTCATAGATTCTTTTCTATCTGACTATGCATGCTGCTACAGTTGCTGGTGGTCTATCAGCTGTATATGTTTGTAGGGGCAGACTGAGACATGACCCATAACACCTCAGTATTCCAACTACACTGTGATTTGGGACAGTATATGTAAGAGTGGTACACGACTGGCAATCAGGATATGTTTGTTCAAACAGTTGTTATACTCTAGAGTTCAGTTGGCTTACTTGTATGTTGCCGTGACTGTGGTGCAAATGGTTGTGTGTAGACAATTTTTCATTAATGTCTGTTTTTCATTACAGTTACATCCCTGTAGTGCATGATATAGTTGCAAATGTATGAGTAATTCCCCAGAGTTGATTTGGAGTAGTGTTGTTTTGGTCTGACTGCAGTTCAGAAGGTGCTGGGTAAAATGGTTGGCAGCTCTCAGTGTTTTTTCCCAACTGTTACATGATTGCAGTCATCTCCACTGTCCAGATATTCATACACTGTCCAGATGTGTGGCTCATATTTTTGTTCTGTTCTCCATAACTGTTGTGCATTTCTGACAAATCACTGTGATGATGTGAGCACTGAAGTCACTAAATGATGACATGGCGTGGCCAAGATGTCTGTGTGAGAACAGCATCTTCCTGATGCTCTGTCTGTAAATTTCTATTTCTGACACGATATTCTCAGAATTACTGATAAAACATCAACGATTTTCTCATACAAATGCTCCTACTATAATTGTGGATTATTTAATAAGAAAAATCTAAGTTACCAGCAATTTTTTACACAAATTACCTGTCAGAACATCTACTGCTATATACAGATTGCTGCAGACATGAGTCATTGTAAATCTGCAGTACAGGTATTTCAAACCTCTCAACAAAAATTGACATCTTGGAGAATATAATAGAAAGCATGAAGAAAGAAAATAAAAAACAAATTGAAGATCTGAAAGAGATTATTACAAAACACTCAGAGCAAATAGTGAATATAGAAGAATCAGTAACTGATACTGAGGGAAGACAAATGGAAAATGGAAATCAAATCAGTTTCCTTTTGAAGCAAAACATTGCATTAATAGAAAAAATAGAAGACTTGGAGTCAAGATCAAGAAGGAATAACATCAGGATTTATGGTCTTCCTGAGAAGATACAAGAAAATAACATGATTCTGTTCTTAAATGAATGGTTACCCAAGACACTAAACCTGCCAGAAGCTTTATGTCTTGGTATTGAAAGAGCTCATAGATCACTAGCTACCTCTTCTACTTCAAAAAATCCAAATGCTGTGAGGTCTGTTATTGTTAAGTTCATTTCTACACAAGAAAAAGATCTAGTACTAAAAACTGCTTGGTTGGGGAATCCCATTCAAAATAATGGAAAAAACATTACATTTGATAATGACTACACTACTGCAACAATAACAAAAAGAAAAGCATGTATTCCTCTCATCAAAGACTTAAAAAAGTAGATATAAAAGCCCAGATTCTCTTCCCAGCCAGAATAAGGATTACCCTCCCAGATGGTCAGAAAATCTTCAATAACCTAGATGAAGCTTCAACTGTTGTTAAAAGAAATAACTTATTAGACAAAGCAAAAGAAATGGACTTTTCTACCACAAGTTTGAAACGACAAGCCACCAATGGTAAAACATTAACAAATGAGAAAACTAGCAAAAAAACTTAAAGGGAAATACATCACAATATTACCTGAAATCATGGAATACAAACAAAAAATCATAATATATTTATAGAAAAACATATTCCAACTTCATTCTGTTATTTCTTCCTTATCTTTCTTTCTTTCGTGTTTCTCTCTCCTCACTTTGTTTCTTACATCAGTATGTTCTTAACACTGCAGTAATCAAAGACTTACATGCTATATGAATAACTAACATAGTTTAGAAGAGATTTTATCTTCCATCTTAGTTGTGACTGTATGCGACATAAATGAAAACAAAAAGTTTTTTATGTATATATTTATCAAATGATACTAGTATATATTTTTATCAAATAATACTAATGTAGCCTTAGATGGATGAAAGATATGAGTTGGGAGAGCAAAGTCTGGCTATTGATTGATTGACAGCTTTATTTAACATAATGTGCACGATAGAAGCTAAAAATAAATAACTAATGACATAGTTTACTCATCTGGGGTGGCTTTGTGTATCCGGGGAAGCATTGTTGGTTGAGGAAATGTGCATTCCTATATATTAATGTTTAAAAATAGCTGAAGTGAAAAAGATTGACACTAATCTGCTGTGCCTTGTGTTTCTCTCCTTCATTTTCAAATTAAATGTTAAATCGTGGATTCTTGGTCCATGAGTCCTTTAAATAAAGTATTAGTATACTTAAATGTGAATGCAGCAACCTTGAGTGGTTTGTTAGTGCCAGAACTGTTAAATTCTTCACTAGAATATAGTCGCGAGCCTCCACACAGCTTCTCCGCACCTTGTAGACATTTTGAAGTATGCAAGCATAATGAAGCAAGCTGGATGACCTTTCAACTCACATCGCATGTAAATGATCATCTGCGATGAGGAAAACAGAGATAAAGCAGACTTTGCAGTATTTGTCAATGTTTTCAGGAGTTTTAACCTCCCAAACTGTAAGTGATTTAAAATCCTTACAAAACAAAGTTAAACCAGCTAATTTTAAGTGTGCTGTGCAGTTCAACATACCTAATATACTTTGCTTTGTAAAAGAAAATGCTTAATACTAGATGCATATATATTTATAATGCTTCCACCTGCTGACAGTAAAAATCCACCATTCATAAAGTCAGTAGCATTAGTTTTACACTACCACATACACATTATGACTCCTTCCTGAAATAAAACAATATATGCCTTTAGTCTAAAGTACTCAGTATTGAAGTACTATTAGTTATTTATGACATAAATATCTCTACCTGACATATGCATAGTACATTCCCCAAGAGACCATTAACATCATAACTAACAAGAAATGCCTTCTAAGAGCAATCTATTTATTCATAAACATTTTATTTGATTAGCAGACTTACTATCTCTCAGCCTTTTTTTCCTCTCCCTAACAATGAAACACATATTACAACAAGTAAAGCCTAAATTAGAACTAAAGTGTTTCCAGTAATGTATAGTAATTTGAAAGGTACACATATACTTATGTCATATACATAATCAGTAGTCATCAAATGATCATTATATATAACTATATCTACACGAATAGCATTTAGGCTTATGATTACAGAGAAAAGGTGGACATTCAGAAGCAGAAGATAAAATATATGATGTGAATAAATAACTAAGGCACATAACAACATAACACACTAGCTACCTTAATGATGTACATACAGTATTTAAAACAACAAACTAAGGTTGAGGTGGAGAGGTGAACTGGAAAGAGCAAGGTAAAGGATGTAACATTGGTAGCAATCACTAACATAAATATAAAGCATCTATTTCACATGACATCTAACATTAAAATGAATTCTAACTGATTAATTAATTAGTGAATATATAATCATTAAAGGAAACATAACAGAGAAAGAAATCCCAATATAAATAATACTCTTGACTATGATATGTAGTTTATATGCTCTTGAACTAGAATTTGCATAATTTAGAACATTTGCTTAGATAAATTATTACAGTGAGTTGTTTTGCAGTATTGTATATCGGTTGCTTATTTTAGTCATTGTTGATTCATGTTTGGAAACAAAACTGTACAAGTTTCATTTGCATGTAATATAAGAATACTACCTAATAGTGCAAATACTTCAACAATGATGTTATTTTATTACTGTATAATTTGCTTAATAGACAGAAGCATTTCAAATGTATCAGACTATTGGACAGAATTTTGGAAGATGGGGGTTTTGATGATCTACTCATCAAGCCAGGAATTTAACATTCTATATGTAGAGATGTTTATAGTTTTAAATTCTTGTTCAGTTTTTGTTAGATCTATGCATCTGCCCATAACTAATTTACAGAAATTGATTCGTACAGATCAAAATGCTTTCATATAAATGTGCATCTTTAAATGTTAATGGCCTTAATAATCCCAGGAAAAGAGGATTTTTTAACCAAATATTTAAAAGCTAATAACATAGACATATCTTTCCTTCAAGAAACACACATTATAAAAAAGACTTAGACAGAATGTCTTTAAATAATTAAAATGTACTTGCAGAATCACATTTTCAGACCAAGAGAAAAGGCACTATGATTTTATGGAAAAAAACACTGCTGATACCTAAAATTATAGATACATATTCAGACAAGAATGGCATGTTATGTTTGGTAGTTCTGCAGATAAATACAATATATATCACATTAGCCAATACATATTGGATTCCTGGTATTGGTGCATTGACAGCAAGTAAATACTTAGAGTGGATAACTATTAAATCTAAAGGAGAAATTATATATGCTGGTGACTTCAAATGAATCTCGGCAAACAACACCACTAAGAATGAGAAATTCAGAACATCTGCACCTGCAAAAAAGTTGAATAACTTCATTAAATCATCAAACTTCAGAGACATATATGAAATAAAAGAGCCAGAATCATTAAATTACACGCACTATACATACCAATATGGAACACAAACTATTATAGATAAAGTGTTAGTTTATTTTCTAAAATATATGGGGTTTTAATTACCTCTTGTCCATTTTCTGATCATAATGTTCTCTTTTTTAAGATTAACATTACAGCAAAAGATATGATAGCCTGGAAAAGATTACCAGCATACATTATTAAACTCAAGGGATTTAAAGAATGGCTTCTAAATGAGATTAAATATTTCCTTATCATTAATGACAATCATGAGGTTTCAAAAACTATTGTGTAGTATACTTTAATGTCCTACTTATATGGGAAAATTAAGAATTGGTATCTAAACAAAAGAAAAGAATGGGATGAAGAATTAAAAAAAAACACAATCAAAAATTGATGAACTAAAAAAAAATGCGTAAAAATACTGAACCACAAGGTAGCAATAAATCTTGAAAGAATAAAACTTCAATCCTATTCAGTTAATCCTAAAAGCATGCACAGGTTAGCGCTCAAGGCAAAAAGTTTAACAAATCCTAATCACATAAAAGAAATTATAGAGAACTCCAGAAACAAACCCAAATGTGACTGATGTAAAAGAAATCTTAGAACTTTTAGAGCATACCATGAAACAATGAATAAAACTAGTATGGAATCAAACAACAATGCTTTAAAATATTTTTTTTTTTGAAAGAAAACATTAAAAAAAGGTAACAAATGAACAAAATGCTAGACTACTGAAACCAATATCACCAAAAGAGTTAAAAGAAAGTATACAACATATTAAAAATAACAAAGCCCTGGGAATAGATGGAATTATAGGGGAAATATATAAATTACTCCCAGATGAGGCTCTAAAGATTCTAACTGCAGCCTTTGAAGAGCTTAGAAAAGGTGAGAAAGTTTTTCCTTCTTGGAAATATGCCATTATTTCACCCATCTTAAAACATGATAAAGATCCAAAATTAGTGACATCCCATCATCCCATTTCATTATTGAATGTAGATCATAAGATTTTTACTTCAATTCTTGCAAATAGATTAATCATTTCTGACCAAAACTAATAGAAGATGACCAAACAGGTTTCGTTCTAAATAGAAAGGTGCAGAATAATGTCATTCTTAGAATTTTATCTCTAATAGATTTTGTAAACAAAAGAGAAAAAGAATTTTCAATTATTAGCTTAGATCTAGATAAAGCTTTTGATTCTATATTGTTAGATCTAGATACAGCTTTTGATTCTATATCGTGGTCATATTTATTTAAAGTTTTAGAAACATTCAATTTTTCCCATGATTTTATAAATCTATTAAACAATTTATATTCTAATTCAATATCCTACATTAAAATAGGAGCCTATCTATCAGGACAAATTAACGTATTAAAAGGCACTAAATGAGGTTGTCCACTGTCCCCTTTATTGTTCGCATTGTCTATAAAACCATTAGCTAATTACATAAGAACTAACCCAAATATAAATAGCTTTTCTATTAATTCCAAATATAGTTCCAAAATGCAACTTTTCGTTGATGACATTTTGCTAACCATTGGTAATATAGATTCATCAACTGATCATGTTATTTAATCCCTAAATAATTTGGAGAAAATCTCAGGACTAAAATTTAACAAAAAACTGAGACTACGTTACTAAATAAAAAAAAGTAGTGTTGTATTGGATAAACATAACAAATATAATTGGGAAAATGATGCAATTAAATATCTAGGAATATATATAAAAAGAATTTGAAAGATACTATACAAATAAATTATAACACACTAACTAAAGAAATCAAAGAACATTTAAACAAATGGAATAATATGTTTTTCATCATAGAAGAAAAACAAACTTTAATAAAAATTATCATTTTACCAAAAATCATATTCTTATTTCAAACAATAATCGTCTGCCCTCCAAAAAAGTTAATAAAGCAGCTCAATTCCCTCTTAATAAAATTCTTATGGTTCCCACAAAAACAAGAATAAGTTATAATTGGCATTTTAGAGATTGGGAAAAGGGCAGAATTGCATTCCCAAACCTAGAGCTATATGCCGACTCAATTATACTACATTTAATGACCTAATGGCTATCCTGTAAATATACATCTAACTGGAAAAGCTTACATAAAGCAATATTACTTCATAACACTGATGAACTAATAAACAATGCTCCTTTTGAGGAAAACAATAAGATGTTTCTAGTTGTAAAAAACACATTCTATAAAGAAAATAATGAAAGATTTCCCTTTTGTATTAACTATATATTAAATACCTTCAAGAAACTAATGAACAGAAACTATATAACAAGAAATATATTATTCTTAAAGTTTCCTATAGCTCTAACAGAGAAATGCCTAGATTCTTTTAACATGAAGAAAATACTAAAGATGAAAGAAAATGGCTTAACATTTTGGTACCAGTTTCTTAGTCTCAATAATATATATGAAGCCAATAGCCTTATAGCCAGATATAACAAAAATCAAAACAATTGGCTAAGCATACAAACTTTTAGGGAATATTTAATAAAGGAACTTAAGCAAAATCAAATGAGTAATATCTCGTTCTTACCAAAAACATTATCTCTTTTTTTGTGAAATAAACACAATAGGTGACAATAAGGGGTTATCAATATTTACGATATACAAAACTTAAAGAGTGGAGTCACAAATATCAGTTCACACTCTTTGGGAACATATAGATAAAATTAATAAATCTGCTTTTTCTGAGAAAGATAGAGCACTAATGCTCAAATCAGTTAACAACACAATTTCATCTCCTATGTGGAAGATTTTTACTTGGAAATTTATACATAGAAGTTTCTTTACCCCACACAAAGTTGCATTAATATCAAGAAAGAGCAGCCATATATGCTGGAGATGCAATGAATCATTATGTGCAAATTGGGCACACATGTTTTTAGAGTGTAAAACTATTACCCCCTTTTGGCAGGAGTTTAGAAATTTTGCAAAGGCATTGTGGTCAGAAAACTGTGAAATCTCAGACTCATTGTTGCTTTTTATTGTACCAATGTTGTTTGTCTTTTTGGCTTTTTCCCAGTTAGGGGTCGCCACAGTGGAACTCCAGTCTGCTAATGATTGACAGTAGATTTTTATGGTGCCGAGTTGCCAGCCCGATGCCCAACCTTCAGCGAAAGCATGCCCATTCACGCATGTCTTTCAGAGGCCACTTGACCATGGGGAGGACATGCAGACTCCACACAGAAGGCATTCCAGCCAAGAATCGAACAGGATAACCTCTTGCTGTGAGGCAACAACACTACCACTGTATCACTGTGGCTTCGCTTTTGGTTCATATTCCAAAGACACAAGTGCATCTTCTTTGGTCTTTACTTGCAATAGCAAGGAAAGTCATTACTTCTAAATGGAAAAGTAAAAACATCCTCACATTCTCTGAATTCATTATATTGGCCAAAGTAGTATGTAATAGAGAAATATTAGCATTAACTATAAGTACGTCTAAAATTACAAGCAAACAATTATCTTGGATGAAACTTAAAAGATTATTAGATAAATTGTAATTAAACTAAGGAAAATTTATATATGTTATGGGCATTGTATATAGTTGTAAATATGTTAAATTGTTTAAATGTTGTAAAAATCATTAATACCTTGATGAAAGTTAATAAAAAATTGTTTAAAAAAATATATTTGTTAAAACAAACCGTGATAATCTAGCAACTTACTAACATTATACAATCCGTAAATCTGTCCCTATTTTTTGACCTTTGTCATATATATATATATATATATATATATATATATATATATATATATATATATATATATATGGTTTCACTTCATATCATTGAATTATCATTTCATTGAATTGCAAAACATTGAAACCAAATCGTCGAAAACTCAAATCTTCAAAAACTCATAACATTGAATCTCAAATCATTGAAAACTATAAAGCAAGTAGAAATAACATCCCACAGAGTTTTTAGCACATGGGGATGCAGGGGGGCTTGCCCCCCTACATAAAAGTAGTAAACAGTGTCCAGGATATTACTTCTAGTTGCTTTATATTTTTCAATGATTCGAGATTCGATGTTATGAGTTTTCGGCGATTTGAGCTTTCGATGATTTGGTCTTGATGTTTTGCAATTCGATGAAATGATAAGTTGACGATATGAAATGGAACCATATAGATATATATATATATATATATATATATATATATATATATATATATATATATATATATATATATATATGGTTCCCTATTAGAAGCCTGAAACACTATAAGCCTGAAAGTCAAAATCCTGAAAACTATAGACTGAAAATGCAAAATCTCGAAAGTGCAAAATCTTGAAAGTCAAAATCCTGAAAACACAAAATGGACATACTGACATCATTGTGGCTTTGCTATTGTTAGCCCTGTGGTGTTAGGTCATGCGTTGGGTCCAGGTAAGTGTGCGGTTGGTTTTATGTTAGGGTCGGTTTAAGTGAGTTAGGGTTAGGGCGCAGGTTAGGCATGTATGCAGTAGTGACAAATATTGGGGTTAGGGGCGGTTTAAGTGAGTTAGGGTTAGGGCGCGGGTCAGGTGAGTGTGCGATAGTGACGGACCTTAGGGTTAGGGTTAGGGTCAGGGTCAGTTGGTAGATATTAGTGTCTTTATAGTGACATATTAGCATTATTTGTGTTTTCAGGATTTTGACTTTCAGGATTTTGCACTTTCGAGATTTTGCATTTTCAGTCTATAGTTTTCAGGATTTTGACTTTCAGGCTTCTAGTGTTTCAGGCTTCTAATAGGGAACCATATACATATATATATATATATATATATATATATAATTTATATATATATTGGTTCACTATATAATTTCAAAATACTGATATCTCGAATATCAGTATTTCGAAATTATAATCACGAACCGCCAAAATGAGAAAACTAAAGAATCCCGAAACAAAGAATCACAAATCGACCATGCTCTGTTCCTTAAGCAAGAATCACTGTGCTTTTAATGACAATCAGCTGTGTACAACAAGCTCTGTACCTTGTACCACACTGAATATGGCATCAGTAACCTATCCATCGCCAGTAACAATTGGCGGGATTTACAAATGTATTGAGTCACAAAAGGGACACAGTGTGTTAATAATAGATGGTTACATTTACCATTTAGAGAAAAAATCAGATGTGAGAAATTACTGATGTTGTAAATGGAAGACTTCCATGCCTTGTAAAGGTAGGATTATCACAAAGTCAGTTAGCAATGGCGAAGAATTGTACAAGACAGTACCTCACAGTCAAACAGGAGACCCTTCACAAATAGAGCACTATAGTATGTCTTCAGAATTAAAACATAGAACAATTGTGTCTAGAGATCCACATTGTCTATTAGTGGAAGACGCTCTGGGTTCTACATCAGTAGATGTGCTAGCCGACATGCCAAACAGAAGAGCATTACTGCAAACTATAGGTAGAGTTAGGCATAGCATGAAAGGAAAGCCAGGTACTTGCAGTCTAACATTAGAAACATTGAATGGGTGCGATTTTCCTCTAAAAGATAGTAACTTCATTTACCGACGTGTAGATGATCCTACCAACCAAAATACATTGGTAGTGTTTACAACTGAGCAAAACATACATGATTTAAGCAGTGCTACAATTTGCCTTATGGATGGCACATTCTTTTACAAGGGTGGCATTTGCAGACAGCTATATACAATTCACGCTTTCCTGCAATGTGGACATTACTCAAAGTGTGTACCTTTAATATATTGCTTAATGAGCAAGAAGTCTTTGAAAGCATACAACTTCATGTGGGAATGTATAGTTATGCTCATGGAAGAAGAAGAGTGTGATATGCAACTTAAGTTCATTCTCTGCGATTTTGAGATCACAGCAATGAAGAGTATTGCAAGTAATTTTAGTTCTGTGAAGGCGAACGGTTGTCTGTTTCACTTCAGTAGGAACCTGTGGAGAAAGGTTCAGCAGTTGGGACTAACTCACCTGTACAACACTAATATAGGGTTCCAAAATGCCATGAAATGTCTTGTTGCTTTGGCATTCCTGCCAGAAGAAGATGTTACTGATGCTTACTTTCAGTTAAAAGCTACATTTCCTGCTGAAGGTGAAGCATTAGTAAAATACTTTAGTAATTGTTATGTTGTTGGAGGAAACATCGCTTTAGTACAAGATCTGCATGTATATCATGGTTCCCTCCTCTCTTTCCAGTTAAATTTTGGAACGTGTACAAGCTTAATGAGATTGGGTTACCTCATACACAAAACACAATGGAGGCATGGCACCGTAGACATAAATGTCTTTTAAGAGCTAAGACAACTAATCTGGCTGTTCTAATGGAAACTTTAGCTAAGGAGCAAGACAGAGTGAATGAATTGAGAGTGCGTCTCACTACTGGAAGCCCACCCAGTCCAAACAGAAATCGGCTTGCGATTCATCAAAGGAAGTTTGACACTGTGTTGTCTAACAGACACAAAAATAGCACTCTGAACTTTCTTAAAGCAATTGCACAGCTACTGATGTTTTGAGCATAACGGAGAGGAAGTTTCCAAATGTCTACATCTATATTTATTTCAGCAAAGGTCTATGAAGTTAAATAATCCCAAACTGAGGGTGTAATGTAATGGTGGAGGGTTTTAAACTGCAAATAATAAAGGCAAATGCAACCTTTTCGTGATTTCAAGTCTTCGATATTTCATACTTTGTTCAAATAAGCTTTTGGCATTTTGGCGGGTCATGATTATAATTTTGAAATACTGATATTCGAGATATCAGTATTTCGAAATTATATAGTGAACCCATATACATATACATATATATATATATATATATATATATATATATATATATATATATATATATATATATATATATATATATATATATATATATATATATATATAGAGATATCTATATATATATATACATATAGATATATATATATATGTGTGTGTGTGTGTGTGTGTGTGCGTGTGTGTGTGTGCGTGTGTATTCGGCCCTTCATAGCAATTCAGGCAGTTTAAATTATAGTTGTACAGTTTGAGCATTTTTGATCTGTTGCTGCCATCTAGTGGCCTTCTATTTATAACAGTTAGATTAACTTGTTTTACAGCATTATAGCAAGCCTCAGGAAGTGATGTAACTCAGTCAGGAAGCAGCTTTCTTTCACTTTTAGCCCTCTTGAAGTGCCAGTCATGATCTTCTTTTCCCAGGCCCTGGCATTTACATCTCCTGTAAGGAATTTGTATGTTGTAATTCTTTGTATTTAGAAGTGCTGTATATTGTAGATATTCTAAATTGTCTGATACAATTGTATATATTCTGATATGTTGCTATTTGTATTGTGTTGCAGTTTTACAAAAAAGTATTAAAGTTAAGAAATCTCAGTAAAGCTACAAGAAACCCTGATTATTTAATTTATTGGATTTTCTTAAAGTGTTAAGCTGTCCGTTTAGCTGTACTACGCCTCGCACAGTACTGTGGGAATGGAACAGTAAAAAGGAGATCCTTGCAGTCCTGAATAAAAGAGGTCACTGCACTGCAAATATGAGTCTGAGATCAGGGAAGAAGTATAAACCTCAAAATGCACTCACTTGAGGCACTCCTTAAAATGGAGAACATTGACATCTGTGCAGTGACAGAGACCTGGTTCAAAGCTCCAGAGAGCACCCCTGCAATTCCAGGCTCTAATTTATACCACACCTTTCGGCCACCTAACCCAGAATGAAGCACTAAAGGTGGAGGCGTGTCCATATTCAATAAGGATATCCACACCTCCAGGCTAGTTGCACAGCATAATGCATCCGAGATTATCCATGTGCAACTAACTCTGGGCAAGACTGCAATCCAAATTGTATATTGCTACAGACCCCCCACCATGCCGCAGGATTCCCACTCTACATTTCTTGACACACTGGAAAGTATTAGGGTACAACCCAACACCCTAATAATGGCCGATTTCAACTACCCCACCATTAACTGGGAAAACTACTCATGCACCAACTCTTTTTCTCAACATTTTCTGGAATTCATAAATTCCAACTCCTTGGATCAACTTATTCACACCTGCACCAGGGGTAGCAATATCCTAGACCTGGTCATTACCAACATGGGCAACCGGTGTTCCACACCAGAGGTCAGTTCCTTGTTGGTCGGATCCAACCACAAGCTAATCACCCTAGACATCCACATCCCGCCCCCACCCCCAATTAGGGAAACCACCATAAAAAACTTCTCCAAAGCCAACTTCACACTTCTTAAGACAGAAGTGGCAAACTTCATGATACCCATGCAGACGGACAATAGAGGTACTACTGCTGAATCCTACACAAATGCACTTTATAAGCACTTACATGAGTGCTTGGTTCATGCTATCCCTAATAGAACCAAGATGCTATCCTCCAAGAAAGGAAGCCAATCTGGTGGTCCTCTGCCATAAACAAACTCTACAACAGAAGAAAGAAACTTTTGCAAAAAAGTAATCTCTGGCCAACCTCAGTAAGAAGCTGAGATCCCGCATAAAATCCTCCAAAGCTAGTTATGAAAACAAAATTGCCACTGACTCTAAAGACAACCACAAAGCATTCTATAGCTATGTCAAGAATCTCAATGGCAACACTCAGATCTGCTCTGAGTTACAGCACAATGGCATTAAATATACAGAACCAACTGATATTGCCAACATCCTGGCAGATAGGTTCAGTGCTAACTTTACCCCCCTCTCACCCCTTAGAGGGCCCATCTCTATACCGGAAGAATGCAAAGTTCCTGTAATTACAGCTGCACAGGTAAAAATTACACTCTCCAAAGCCAAGAACACAGCATCCATGTGACCTGACAATATCCCATGCTGCATTCTACATGAACTGCAGAATTAACTGGCACCCTACCTAAGTACCATGTTCAGTCATAGCCTCACCTCAGGCTTTGTGCCCTCTGAATGGCGCACCATGACAGTTATCCCACTCCACAAAAGGGGAGCCACAACGGACCCTGGGAACTACCGCCCCATTAGCCTGATGAGCCTGGTCTGCAAGGCCATGGAATGTATCATCATGGAACTCATAAACAAAGACATTGGTAATCTCCAAAATCTGGACCCTACCCAGTTCATGTTCATAAAAGGCAGATCATGTCTCCTAAACCTGAGTGACTTCTTTGAAGCAGTCACCAAAGCCATAGATGAGGATAAGGTGGTTCACACAGCTTATCTAGATCTTGCCAAGGCTTTCTGCACCATCCCCCACTCTGGAATTATAGATAAGCTCACTAAACTAGGTATAAATCCCTATGTCACAAGATGGGTTGCCAAATGGTTCACAGACAGAGCCCACACAGTAACAGTAGCAAACTCCAAATCTGACTTCAGACCAGTGACAAGTGGAGTACCACAGGGTTCAGTCCTGGGTCTTCTCCTATTTGTATCTACTTCTTTTAAGTACAGGCTAACACAGAAGGTCTTTGGCTGACAAAGTTTGCAGATGACTGCAAACTAGGAGCCATAATAGAAACTCCTAACAATGTGGACATACTACAAAAGGGTCTCACTGAGACAGATGCCTGGTGTCAAAGCCATGGCCTGAAGCTCAATGCCAAAAGGTGTATTGTCATCCCCTTTGGTAAAAACTCTGTACCCATGAACTATCACATAAGTGGTAGTCTACTTAGCACCGAAGTGTGAAAAGAGACCTAGGGACACAGGTGGACAGTAATCTCTACTTTGATAATCACATCGCCACAGTGGTCAGGAAATCCTTCTATATGACTCACCTTATCAGATAAGGTTTCTTATCCAGAAAAAAAGAGGTCATTGTTCCCCTCTACTCATCACTCATTACACCCATTATAGAGTACAATGCCCCTTTTGGTATATACCTCACAAGACATCTACAACAACTGGAAAGGCCACAAAAATACCTCACAAAGATGATTACTGGCCTCAAACAAATACCCTATGCAGACCGTCTCAAAAAACTCCAGCTTTATTCCGTCGCATATCGCCTACTCAGAGGTGATCTCTGCCTAACATACAAAGCTATGTCAAACCCAGAGCTGTTGGACATGCTTTACTTAAAGAAATCCCAATCAATCCGAGCTACACGCTCTAGGGACCTAAACCTTGTCACCACAATAAACAGAATATGCTAGAGGAATAGATTCCTGTTCCAGAGACTTCCCATACTCTGGAGCAGACTACCTATCTATGTCAAACAGAGCTCCTCCTTAGCACTCTTCAAGAAAAGTCTTGATGACTGGATGGAAAATAGGAAATTCACCCCAGGGATCACTTCTGTGGCTCTGCTTGATAAGGGCACAGGAAAATATTTTTCTTGCGTGGCGAAAGCCTGGGTACCTTTTTGGCTAGGCTTGCATAGGCCGTAGGGCTAATAGCCTAGTACCTACCTATAAACCTATGAAATCTGAGGATATGTCCCCCATGACACAGCATGGCAGGGAGAACAGCTCTAGTGTCCCAAAAGATGATACATGGTCACATGGCTCCAAATCATCAAGATCCAGTAAGATGTCTTCAGCAAGTTCCTTAGCAATCAGAGCTCATGTCAAAGCAGATGTGGCACATGCCCAACTGATATTTGCTAAAAAAGAAGCCATTTTGATGTGACAAAAGGCAGAATTGGAAGCTAATCTACATATTCTTCAGCACCAAAGCACAGCTGCTGCAGCAGCAACAGCAGAGGCCGCTGTATACCTGGAAGCAGATTCATCAGTAAGTGAGATAACTCACTTAGAACCAGAAGTCCCAGAGAAACCTCTCTCCTCTGCTGAACATACAAGTGAGTACATCCAGAAACTTACTAGTATGCATGCAAGCCAGCAGTCACCTAAGATTATGCAAGGAGAATCCAGCCCAAAGCCAGCAGATGTCCCAAGTATGCCCCATCAGTCTTGTGATGTCAGCAGTGTCAAACCAACAAAAGAACAACCTCCAGAGTTCCTTAGAAATGGAAATATAGGACTCCTACTACCAGAGCCTAAAGATTAAATGTCTGAACACCAAAACATACAAGATGTCACAAAGTATCTTATCCGCAAAGAAATGGTTAACTCAGGTTTCATCAAGTTTGATGACTGTCCAGAAAACTATTGGGCATGGAAGTCCTCCTTTCTGAGTGCAACTAGAGATGTAATTTTGGCAGCTGCAGAAATGCTGGACTTAATGATGAAATGGTTGGGCAAAGAGTCAGCAGAGCACACAAAAAGTACATTTATTTAACCCTTTGTCAAAACTTAACATGGTATGGCAGAGGCTAGAAGAAAGGTATGGTTCACCTGAAGCAATGGAAGGTGCTCTACTGAAAAAGCTTGAAACCTTCCCCAATTTGAGCAATAAAGATAATACAAAATTGCAACAACTGGGTGATCTTCTTCTAGAAATAGCGTGTGCTAAAGAGGAGGGCTATTTGACAGGCCTTTCATATTTAGACACTGCTCATGGTATTAATCCAGTAGTGGAGAAGCTACCATATACCTTGCAACAAAAGTGGGTATCTGTTGGAGCTAAATACAAAGAAGAAAATGGAGTAGCTTTTCCCTCTTTCGTTGTGTTTTCTAGGTTCGTTCAGCAGCAAGCAAAGATTAGGAGCGACCCCAGTTTTGCTTTCATTAGCAGCAGTAATCCACCATCCAGACCCGAAAAGCATTCCAGACTTCATGGTAATACTTGTGTGTTCACACACAAAACAGCTGTACCTTCAAGGGCCACAAACTGTCAAGACAGCAGCAAGGTGAGCCTTATAGAAAATCCTGATAGACAATGCCCAATTCACTGGAAGCCTCATCCTCTGAAAAGGTGTAAAGGGTTTAGAGGTAAGCCGATTGAGGGAAGAATGTCCTTTCTTAAACAAAATGGCATCTGTTTTAAGTGCTGTGAATCTACTAACCATATAGCTAAAGACTGTAAAATATCAGTTGAGTGCACAGAATGTGGCAGTGAGAAACACATAGCGGCCTTACACCCTGATCCACCTCCACAACCAGCGGGGATGGTAGAAGCCAGGAAAGATCAGGGCAGGGAGCAAAAAGAGGATTCCCCTTCTTCAGTGATCTCTAAGTGCACTGAAATCTGTGGCCGAGGTAAAAATCCACGGTCATGTTCTAAAATCTGTTTAGTCACTGTGTACCCCACCTGGAAAAGATACAAAGCATTGAAGATTTATGCAGTTCTTGATGAGCAGAACAAAAAATCACTTGCAAGGTCAGACTTTTTCGATATCTTTAACATTAAAACAGCTGCAGCTCCCTGTACTCTAAAGACATGTGCAGGCATTATGGAAACTGCAGGCATTATGGAAACTGCAGGCAGAAGAGCCATAGACTTTGTTATTGAATCTTTTGGTAAGGAAAAGCGATTCCTATTACCTACACTGATAGAGTGTGACATGATACCTGATGACAAGTCAGAAACTCCTTCTCCAGAGGTGGCTGATCATCACCCTCCCCTCCGCCCAATTGCTCACCTTATTCCAGCTGTTAATTCTGGTGCTTCTATCCTTTTGCTTCTTGGAAGAGACATTTTAGAAGTACACAAAGTGCATGAGCAAATTAATGGACTGGTCAATGCCCCTTATGCTCAGAGACTTGACTTGGGGGTGGTCATTGTAGGAGAAGTTTGCCTGGGATCAGCTCACTAGCCAAACAGCATCAGTTCCGTCAAGACGTCTGTGTTAAATGGCCGCACATCCTTTTTCAGTCCATGCCAGAACAATTTTACTGTTAAAGAAAGCTTTGATAATTTAACATGGTTTTGGGACTCTTCTTTACACAGAAAAGAAGATACCAGCTTTAACACAGAAACTGACAATCTAGGGGTTTCAGTGTTCCAGAAATCAAAGGATGATAATAAACAAGCTCTGTCCATAGAAGATCAAGCCTTTCTGTGTATCACAGACAGAGAGACTTACCAGGATAATAATGACAGCTCGATGGCACCTCTGCAATTTTTTACACCCAGGTATCATTTACCTTGTAATATAGAACAAGCCATGAAGCGAATGAACTCTCTTTGTAGAACCTTACAAAAAAATCCAAAGGTAAAGAGAGATTTTACAGAATTCATCAAAAGGTTACTGGATAATGATCATGCTGAAGTTGCAGGACCACTGAATCAAGGTAAAGAACACTGGTATCTGCCAATGTTTGGTGTTTACCACCCACACAAACCTGATCAAATAAGAGTTGTGTTTGATTCCAGTGCAGAATGTGAAGGTATTTATTTAAATAAGGTACTGTTAAGTGGTCCTGATCTAAACAATACTCTACTAGGGGTCCTTATGTGCTTTAGAAAAGAGCCCATAGCCTTCACAGCTGACGTGCAGCAGATGTTTTACTATTTTCTGGTGAGAGAGGGCCACCGAGATTATTTACATTTTCTCTGGCACAAAGATCATGACATAGACAAAGAAGTAGTGGAGTACAGAATGAGTGCATGTCTTCGGCAATAGTCCATCTCCTTCTGTGGCTATATACTGTATGCGTAAAGCTGCCCTAAATGGAGCTGAACATTATGGACAAGATGCCAAACACTTTGTGTTGAGACATTTCTATGTAGATGATGGACTCGCATCTGCTAGCACTCCTGAGATAGCAATTGACATTCCCAACAAAACAAAGCAGATGCTGTCAGAATCTAATCTGTGGCTTCATAAGGTTGTTTCTAACAGCAAACAGCTCATGGAAGCCTTTCCTGCAGAAAATACAACTAAAGACATTAAAGATCTTTGTCTGGGTACAGACTCCCTTCCTCTTCAGAAAAGTTTAGGACTAGGCTGGTATCTAGAAACAGACAGCTTTGTTTTTCAGGTCTCTTCAGAGGAAAAACCCTTCACCAGAAGAGGAATCTTAGCTACCGTGAACAGTCTTTATGATCCCTTTGGGTTTGTTGCACCAGTGACTATAAAATGTAAGGCCTTAGTCCATGATCTGCAATCTGGGAAATGGGAATGGGATGGGATGATTACTCCCACAAGACAGACTGGATGAGTGGATTCAGTGGAAGGAGTCTTTCAGGCTTTGAAAGGCTTAAGGATACCCAGATATTATGGGCATGTTTCACTGACAGTAGTCTGTACAAAGGAACTGTATATTTTTTCAGATGCATTAATCACAGTTGTAGGTGCAGTAGCCTACTTGAAAACAACTGATGCAGTAAGTGTACATCATGTTGGGCTTGTTATGGGAAAGTCTAAGTTAAGCCCTAGACCAGCGCATACAATCCCACATTTGAAGATATGTGCAGCTGTATTAGTGGTAGAACTGTATGAGCTAATCAGAGATGAAATAGACCTGGAACTGGATGTTCTGAAATCTTTTACAGACAGTAAAACCATCCTGGGGTACATCTGCAATACCTCTAGAAGATTCTTTCTGTATGTCTCCAACTGAGTAAATAGAATCAGACAAGTAACTCATCCTGATCAGTGGCTCTATGTACCCACAGAGCAAAACCCTGCTGATTATGTTACAAGGCCCACACAGACAGCCTGCCTTCAGAACACTATATGGTTTTCAGGCCCTCCGTTTCTTTACCAGCCAGTTAAAGACAATTCAAATTACATGGCTACTGGTTATCCTCTCATAGAGCCTGAAGCTGATCCTGAAATTAAATCAGCAGTTGCAAGCTTCAGCACTAGAGCCTTTGATTTCACTATTCATTCACATTGTTTTGAAAGATTTTCAAACTGGAAGACACTAGTTGAAACTATAGCCAGACTTATTCATATTGCCAGATGTTTTCAGAGAAAATCCGATAGCTCTCTACTTAGAGTCTGGAAAAGTTTTCATCAGCAAGTTAGTTTAGAGGAACTTTCACAAGCAAAGAATGTGATCATCTCTTCTGTTCAGCACAAACACTTCAAAAAGGAATATGACTGCATGAAAGAGCAAAAGGCATTGCCAAAACAAAGTCATCTCTAGAAGTTTAGTGCTGTTATAGATCAAGATGGACTGCTGAGAGTGGGTGGATGCTTGTCCTTTACAACATTGACTGAACAAGCTAAGCAACCAATTATCATCCCCCACGATCATCACATTTCTACACTGATTGTGAGATATTACCATAACCAAGAGGCTCATCAAGGATGTCACATAACAGAAGGTGCAAACAGAGCTGCAGGTTTCTGGATCCTTGGTGGTAAACACCTGATGTCTGCAGTTATTCACAAATGTGTTATCTGTCGTAAACTGAGAAGGTGACTAGAAAATCAAAAGATGGCAGATTTACCAGAAGATAGAGTGACTCCTGAACCACCATTCACTAGCATCAGTATTGATGTTTTTGGCCCGTGAACAGTGGTAACCCACCACGCTAGATGAGGTAGTGCTGACAACAAATGTTAGGCAGTACTTTTTACATGTCTGTCTACACGAGCTGTACATATAGAACTGATTGAATCTATGTCAGCTTCCAGTTTTATTAATGCCTTAAGAAGATTCTTTTCAATCCGTGGCCCAGAAAAGTTACTTTGCTCTGACAGAGGGACAAACTTTGTGGGAACTTGTAAGGAACTGAATATTTGTGCAGGTGATACAGCAGTATGAGATTATCTATAAGACAAAGGATGCGCATGGGTCTTCAATCCTTCGCACTCATCTCATATGGGTGGTGCTTGGGAAAGACTAATAGGTGTAGCTAGATGCACCTTGGATGCAATGTTGCTCCAAGAAAAGCCTACTCGTCTGACCCATGAGTGTTTTAGTACCTTTATGGTGGAAGTTATGGCTATTACGAATGCAAGACCTTTAGTACCAGTGTCAAATAATCCAGATAATCCTGAGGTTCTTATACCAGCCATGCTTTTGACTCAAAAGGCAAAGTCTTTGTTGGCTCCTTCTGGTAACTTCAAAACAGCAGGCCTTCATGTAAAACAATGGAAGCAAGTTCAGCGTCTTGCCGACACCTTCTGGAAAAGATGGAAAAGGGAATATGTGTCCACCTGACAAAGTCACAGAAATTGGACTCGAGACTATCCAAATGTTACAGCAGGTGATGTTGTGTTAATGAAGGACAGTCAAAAACGCAGGACTGAATGGCCTGTGAGACTTATCATTGGCATGTTGCCAAGCAGAGATGGTAAAGTGAGAAAGGTGGAAGTAAGAGTTGTCAAACAAGGAACTGCTTAAATTTATTTGAGGCTAGTCTCAGACATTGTAGTTCTTGTTTCTAAAAATGGTTAAAATGTGTTATTGTGTGTAGTAATATTAATTAGTGTAATGGCATCCCGGAATATGCCAGGCAGAGAGTATTCTGCCCTTCATAGCAATTCAGGCAGTTTATATTATAGTTGTATAGTTTGAGCATTTTTGATCTGTTGCTGCCATCTAGTGGCTTTTTATTTATAACAGTTAGATTAACTTGTTTTACAGCATTATAGCAAGCCTTAGGAAGTGACGTAACTCATCCAGGAAACAGCTTTCTTTCACTTTTAGCCCTCTTGAAGTGCAGTCATGATCTTCTTTTCCCAGGCCCTGGCAATCATATCTCCTGCAAGTAATTTGTATGTTGTAATTCTTTGTATTTAGACATGCTGTATATTGTATATATTCTGATATGTTGCTATTTGTATTGTGTTGCAGTTTTACAAAAAAGAGAAAAGTATTAAAGTTAAGAAATCTCAGTAAAGCTGCAAGAAACCCTGATTCTTTTGCTTTGTTGGATTTTCTTAAAGTGTTAAGCTGTCCATTTCGCTGTACTATGCCTCGCACAGTGCTGTGAGAAAGGAACAATATGTATGTAACATTACTAATTCCACAGGTTTTTCCCTAATGTTGGATGACCATCCTGTATGATATATTTACTGAAGCATGGACAATTCTAACAGCTCATGTGGAGTAGTGGTAGCTGCTGTCACTGGAGTGCACAGGGTCCTGGGTTAAAGACTTGCAAGGAATGTGTATTTTTCCACTTATGTTAAATTACTATAATACATGATATGTTTGTAAAAGCATTGCAAATTCATGGAGCTCAGATGGTGTAGTGGTACAGTGCTGTGATTTGTAATGCACAGGTCCTGGGTTTGAGACTTTGCAGGGCTGACTATTTTGTTGCTGGGCAGAACAAGAGCTGATTGAGACAGAGTGATTAAAGTACTTTTAATCAGTTGTAAGTGGGTTTGCATGATCTTACCTGAAGCTAAGCCATGTTAAGAGATGGTTAAGTCCACTTAGCATCACTTAGCAGTGCTTATTCCCACTTAAACCCACGCAAATTTTAAATAACAAAAAAAAAAAAAACGGTGATAGAAAAGTGGTGAAATGGGGGGCAAGCAGGGGGTAAAACATTAGGGAAAGCAGTTAGGGATATGCAGGACAGGTGTAGGAAAGGACCATAGCTCAACATTTCTTCTGCAGCAACAGCTGTGAATGATGTAGAAAATTTGGAATTTACAACCTCACACCCCACAGGGAGGGGTGATGGCAACATACATTTGTAGATTAATTTAAGTGTGGATTGATTTATGTCACTGTACACAGTAGTGAAATGAAGAGCTATGTATAGGGCAATGATTTTTTTTGCAGGACAGATGCCCGTTTTTATTAAGGTGAGAGTGGGATGTTGGGGAAGAGCTGTAAGTATATTTGGGGGGGTAGGTTGGGTAGGATAGGTTGCATTCACAGAAAGACAAGACACACAACACAGTAGACAGGGGCAGTATATGACACATGAGGGAGGTAAACACCTTGGACGGGGGAGATATTTGGCCATCAGATGCCCATGAACCCCCAAATGGATGCAGTGGGACTGAGGTCCCCACCCATAGAAAAGTCACCACAGCATCTTGACAGCCCCAATGGTGACTGTTCTGGGGGCTGGACAACAGGGGCAGCCTGCCCCTTGAGGTGTACCAGGCAGCCCTCCTTCTGGATCAGCTATCCATCCAATGCTGAGAAAATGATGATGCGCACTGTACCCTGGAACTTGCGGAAGGGTGACAGGCACCTCTTTTTGCCTGTGCTGGGTGTTGGGACATTCCCCATCCATTGAGGCAGTTCCACCCAAAGGTGGTGCTGGACCAATGGAGGAGGAAGCTCCAGGTCGGGTCTCAGACATGCTGGGGCCTGGTGCCATTTCCAGATGAGGTGAGACAGGCAGATTCGCTGGGATCTGCCTTCCCAAATATGCTATGGTGTTGAGGTTTTCCAAGATTTATTGGTAAGTCATGAACACAACATGTCAAAATTAGTTATAACAGCATGCGTTGGTGTTCAAATTAACCTAAAACAATAGATTTGAAACAGTTGCATAGCAAACAGAACACATGCATAAATGGAGCAACAGTAAGCATTGTAACAGCATGACAGTTTACACTGATGGCAACAGGCCACCAACAATGGTATTTAAACAAGGTATGTTAATATGGAACCAATTAAATATATGAACAATAATAGAACACAAGTCCCGACATTAGGTTTTGAGAAAAACATACCCGTAGGATATGAAACATAATTATTGATGCAGATAAGGAGTGGGGGAGAGAAAAAAGTCCATTAACAACTATATAGGCTTCCATTTTTCACAACAGTACTGCTCAATACTCTACAGGTCTGCCCTCACTTTACATCTACCTATGGCCCATAGCTTCTGTAGCACATACATACCTGTTAAACTGTCAACCTGGAATTTTATGGGGCAAACTGTGACAACTATGGGTACATGACTATAGGGGACTTGTACATATCAGGATTACATATACGACAAAGACAGGGTACCCTGTACTGATGTTGTGTGAGTGTGCTACTGGCATACATTACCTGAATTCCTATCTGTGTACAAGGTTATTGGCAGCACTGACCACTAGCTGTGACATTGTGACACTTGAGAGACATGTATTGGAAAGAGTGCATGGTGTATGTACCTATCTTGCTGTCATTTGCAAGCATGGGGTTGGACAGTGGAACAGTTGTACACGGTGTATTAGTATACCCTTCATACAGCTACTGCAAACATTTCTTTACCTGTAAGACCTGTGGAGAAAATATCTATTGACATTATCTGACTGTTTCTAAAAATATTCACGATTTCTTGAGTGCATATATGCACCCATCTCAGTATCACTCCCTGGATTCAAACCATGTCTGGGTGTGCAAAAATGAACATCAAAACTATTTCTCATCACACTGAGCTACTGTGGAACTGCTGTCTCAACTTTGACTGATTTCTCCTAATATTCTCTTGGTTAGACAGTCTGACCTTATAATCCTGACATTCATGCATGACAGATAGTGTACTGTGAATTAATCCTTTGAAATAATACAATCTGGAAAGCAAAGATTAACATAAACCAATGCTGCAGGGGACACACTATAATACATTACACATTTCTATTCAGGGTTCAGATCTTAGTGCATAACATATTTCATATTTCATTTATACCTTGTTTTACAGCTCAGCAATCTACAGTTTTGCATAACAGCTACTTCTTAGATCAACTTCAGTTAAGGCATGCTGTCAAAGCCATATTTTCTGTGAAGAACCTGTGCACATTCTATTACTACAACAACATATCAGAGTAAACACAACAGTTTGTGATAGAAATCTTTATTTTAGTAACATGACACAGTGCTTTACTATGGCATAACCTGTAGATCAATATTAGGCTGACAAACTTTATTTATTCAGTAGACACATAACACACTATATCTACTGGCAGTAAGCAATGTACTCCTTATTTATTGCACTATGCACTGCAAGATAGATCTGTACTCACCAGTAGGGGAAAAAAACAAACATTATGCACACCTGTCTATCACATACTCAGGCTAGAATTTGGTACAGTTATGGATGAGTTACTTACAAACTACTGGAGCATTCTCTGCTTGAGCATCTTAGATCCACTGGGCCAAGAGCGCTCCATCCTATGCTTTAGGTCGGCATAATGATGCTGTCTCTGCTTACCAGTTTGGGGGATTCCAGTAGCACTGGTGAGGTCATGTGCCAGACTTTGCCATGACTCCACTTTGTACTGTGAGCCCTGGTACTAGCCTTGTAGCAGTCTGTCATCATGATGTTTGACAAGGAGTCCAGCCATAACCCTGGACTCCAGAATGCCCCATCGCTATGCTTGAAAGTGCACTCCCCTCTCCAATGCCAGACATGGTTCCTGCACAGATCAAACTATGACAGGTTCTGGTTGTATTCCCACCTGTGCAGTTTAAATAAGGCCATATTCCCTCCCTTTGCCATCGCTGGACCATTTTGAAAAAGTTCAGCACAGCTTAGTGGTGTGCAAACTCACTAAGCTGAGTTGAGCATTGCTTAAAGGGGAAAATGCTGACCAGTGCTTAGCTGTGCACAAATCCACTTAGCTGAGCTGACTGCTGCTTAGAATCAATGCCTAAGAAATGCTCAAACCAGCTGAGCAGAGCTAAACACTGCTAAGAATTGCTCAGTTTTCATTTAAGTAAATATTTCAGAATTGCAAATTAATTAATCATTACTGACATATTATTAAGTGTATATGATTTACTTTACATGACATGCCACTAGGTGCTTTCATTACATTACTCTGGGGCGTGACTATACTGTATGGGACACTGGTATTTACATGGGTGATTTCACATGTTTTTTCCACTGACACTTCCATTTTGGACCAGCTACATTCCCCAGGTTAACAAATATTGATTACTACATAATTTAAAAATAAAAATAATTTTAATAATGCTTTCCCATATAAAAATGAAGGGCCTGCCTTGGTATTCAAACCGTGAACTGCTGCATGCAAAGCTGGAACTCTAACCACTATGCTATCTCACTATTTTGGAATTTTGGCTATACATTTGTATTAAGCTCCTATGAGATGTTTAAGCAATGCTGAGCAGAGGGCCATGACATGCAAACCTGCTCATCTACACTTAAACTTCATTTATAATGGAAAAATGTAATACAAGCACTTTAATTACATGTATTAATACTAATAGTGATTCATATTTGGTAATACACTACCTGTCATTCTACCCAATTTCTAAGTCTGAATATGCAATACCATGATTGTAGTCACTAAATAATGGCCTACATTTGAGTTTCAGACTTCTAATCTTTCAGAAAATGTTAAGTTAATACAAACTCTGTTCCTTTATCAACTTTCTAAGTTTATTTGAGCTGTACTTAACATATGTCCCTATTTATGAACCTTTGTACCCTCATTTGGTTGCCCTTTTTCCGGAATTTGGCCACTAAGAGGTTTACAGGTATGGCTGTGTCTCTGAGGACACACGTACTGTAAATTGCCATATGGTACTTTCACAATTCAGGGGGTGTATGACAGTAAATGTCACAGACACCCTGCATTGCTTCCCATTCACATTCCAGCTTTTAGTGTCTGTGGACACTGAAAGCATTGTAAAGTGCCATATGGCACTTTCACAATGCAGGGTGTGTGTGACAGTACCTGTCACACACACCCTGCATTTATTTCCATTTCTGCTAACACTTTCAGTGTCTGTGGACACTGTTTTACTTTTATGGTACTGTCCAAGGCCAAAAATATGGCATCAATTGGACCAAACAACATGCCATGTTGCCTTTTAAAAAACTTAAAACATGACCTAGCAGACCCACTTGGATCCTGGTTTAACCACAGCCTGTGAACTGGCTATGTTCCCATGGACTGGAGGATAGCAATTGTAATCTTGCTACACAAAGGGGGACCGGCAACCAACCCTAGGAATTATTGGCCCATAAACTTGACTAACCTCATTTACAAAGCCGTGGAAAGAATCATTATGGACCTTATTAACAAGGACATTAGTAATTATCAAACTCTGGGCCCAACCCAGTTTGGATTTATTAAATGTAGATCATGCTTGTTAAACATGGTTGACTTCTTCGGGAAAGTCACCAAGGCCCTGGACAAGGGAAAGAAAGTGCATAGCACCTATCTTGACCTAAACAAATCATTTGGCACAATTTCCCCACTCTGGTATTATAGATAAATTCTCCCATTTGGAAATTAATCCATGCAATACCAGATGGGTAGCCAACTGGCTCACTGACTGGACACATGCTGTCAAAGTGGATGACTTCACCTCTGACAAAAGGCCAGTCACCAGTGTCGTACCACAGGGATATGTGATAAGCCCCTTACTGTTCGGAATTTATGTCTCAGACATCCAAGCAAACTTTAATGACCTTTGTCTGACCAGATTCACTGACAATTGCAAACTGGAAGCAATTATTGAGTCCCCCAATGAGGTTAATATACTGCAGATAGGGTTAATGCAGACAAATGATCGGTGTCAAAGGCACGGATTAAAGCTAAATGAAAAAAAAAATGCATTATTATTCTATTTGGCAAAGTTGATATCCCTGCTAATTACATTATAGACAGCACCCCCCCCCAAGTGTAGACTTGGTGGTATATGATCTAGGTACTCAGGTTGATAGCAATCTGAACTTTGACCACCAAGTATCCACAGTAGTAAGGAAATCCTTCTATGTGACATATCTTACAAGTAAAGGCATTTTATCTAGATCTGAGAATATTATAAATCCATTATACTTGGCCCACATCAGACCATTAATTGAGTACAATGCTCCCTTTTGCATGTACCTCACCAGACACCTGCAACAGCTGGAGAGTCCACAGAGGTTTCCTACCAAGAAATTACAGGGTACACAAAAGTAGTGTTACACAGAAAGAATGAAAGCCCTGTCACTGTATTCTCTCTCCTACAGGTTGCTAAGGGGTGACTTGTGCCTGACTTACAAGATAGTCTCTGGCTTGGCCCTGATGGAAATGCTACACATTTATAAATCAAACTGCACCAGCATCACTCATTCCAGAGACCTTAACCTAGCATCTGACATGAGCAGGACATGCTGGAGATATAGATACATCTCCCAGAGACTGCCACTTCTCTGGAATAAGCTTCTAATTCACATGAAACAGAGCCACTCCCTAACCCTCTTCAAACACAACCTAGATCAGTGGATGGGTGACTGCAAATTCACTCCTGGGGTGGTGCCCATGTCCCTACTGGACAGAAGAAGTCAGTATTAATTACCATAGACTCTCACTTCTGCAAACTTCACTCACCTAACCACAGACAATTGGGGCTACTCAGGATAAATATGACTAGACCTGTAACGGCTCTAGGGCCATTAGTCTAGTAACCTTCTATAAACCTATGAACATATGAATCTATAAGACTCCTCAATGAAATGTTAACACTTGAAATGCCTAGTGCTGACTCACTAAAAAAAATGACCAGAACTGAAGGAGAAGAGTGAATCTTGAACATTTCTCTTCTCCTTTAAACTTCTTTTTTGCATTGGTCATGCTCCCCTGCACCCTCAAAATGATGTATTCTAACTGAAAGATTGCCATACCTCAGAAAAAAGTCATATTCAGAGAAATCATCATCTCACTATTTGTATTTGCAAGTCCATTTTATCAGTCATTCAGTCTCTGTTTTTTTGGGATTCACTGTAGTGGGTTCCCTCATTTCAAATGGTTACCCATCTATAGCCAAACATTCTAAATTTTATTTAGAATAAAAAAGGGGTGTTAGTTTTCTCTAATGTCAACACAATCAGCAGCATGACACCAAAATGCTTGCAGTTTTCCATCTGGGATAAGGTGATATCACTCATCATACCCAAAACCAATAAAAAATAGGGGAAGGAGCTCTTCTAAACAGAAGGCATTGCCCCACTCCCCACCAACCTTGTAAAAGGAGGGAGGGAGAGCAGGCTTCATATTTGCCAGTACAAAAAGACTAAAATTAGCTCCACCCATATCTTGTATAACTTCTTAGTACTCCAGCCCCCCCCCCCCCACTACCTTATGTGCTACCTCACTTCCTACTCTCAATGTAACCTAAACTAGTTCCACCCAGCTACAAAAACTCTATTATTCTATTCTGTTTGCAGCCTTCAACCCCCTCTTTAACTCACTTAGTACATCGGGGATCTAAGACAATATAACTCTGAGTAACAAACTCTGTCTGTTCCCCAATCTCTTGAATAAAATACTGACACTTAATTGCAACTGTGACCATTTATTGAATAAAATATCATCAATGCCTCAAAGAATGCACCACATTCTTCATTTAGAGAAATACCTAAACTTACGAAATACCTATATGAAATCATATATAATGATTATGACATGGGAAATACTATTTTGAAATTTTACAAGATATTGATAAATTATAAAACAACACCCAAATCCTCATATTGGAATTATATTACAGAAGGACAATCATAACAGCTAACTGAAGAAACTAAATCAAATATTTTATTATCAATAAAACATGCATCCTTTACACAATACTGGAAAGTTTTTAATTGGAAATGCTTGCACAGAGCATTCTTAACTCCAGATAGAATTACTAAAATTAATTCTTCCACAAAGGGAATATGTTGGAGGTGTGAGCAACTACATAATGCAGATTGGAATCACATTTTTTTGACTGTGTTAAAATTAAGCCATTTTGGAATGGTATTAAAACCTTTTTACAAGCTTTATTTAATGAATCTTTTAACTTATCTAAAGCTCTAGTATTATTAAATGTGTACAAAGGTCCTCATTTGAATGAGTGAAATATGTATCTAGTATGGACAATACTTGCAATCTCAAGGAAGTGTATAACAAGAAGATGGGATACAAACACAATACCGACATTGGAAGACTTCTACAGCCTAATGAAGACCACAGCATTATTGGAAATTAAAATAAAGAATTAAGGATTCATCTTAGGCCATTTATTAACAATCCATGGAAAAAAGTCTTATCATTGATTGACACTTTACAATAACTGAACATATACACTCTGATAACTGGATTGTTATACCTATAAAGTGATTGTATATATTGAGCTCTGTTATAGTGTCAGGCTGATGTAAATAGTGTATATAGTTATTTAAGATGTTATATACAAATACTATGGAATTTATTCAACTGTATTTGAAAAATGAAAAATAAAAAAAAATTTTGAGAAAAAAGAATGCACCACATGATTAACAAGAGCAGAGTTAAAGCATCTATAATCAAACATTTCAAACTTTATTTATAATGAAGCAGGTGTGTTAGTTTGCTCAGCTGTTAGCAAAATTAGCAGTATGGCACCCAGACGTTCACTTGCAAACTTCCATCAAGGTCAGTGTAATACCACTCAGCTTATCTAAAACCAGAAGGAAAAAGGGGAGAAAGGCTCTGTTTCTGAAGAGAGGCATTGCCCCTCTGCCCTACAATCTGTTCCCCAATTTTCAACACTTTAGCAAATCCTTCTGAAATATACACATTAAATCGGTCAAGTCCAACATCAGGTGTATACCATCTGATCTACAGCATACAGGATTTTTATTATACAGTTGCCAATGATCCAACACAACCATACCCCACAGTCCTTGCAACTTTAGCTACACAATGATTAACAAATTTCCGAGCAGCTTCAATAGCACTCCATTTACAAGTATCCCTCCAAACCCACCTAGGAATCATCGCCGACCATACTATAATTGAACTGGAGTGTCTGTGCTTAATATCTGAAAAATCCCTTACAATCACTGATAGATAATAGCTGCAGTTTTGAAACCATACTTAATTTGTTACTCGCCAAATGGATCAAAATTATGTCAGATGAATATTGCCACCTTATTTATACCTCCATAAAAGACAATAACCAATTCTATATAAGATCCCTATGCCCTAACCAATGAGCCTTCCACAACATTGGATCATCACCATTCTTTTGATATACATATATATATATATATATATATATATATATATATATATATATTATTGAACATTGACTTGTGTTTATATAAACGTACATGCTGCAATGAAGCAGTGTCATAATAAAGATGGATATGTTTCTTGGTTAACCAGGAATGCCAATACTACACTAGCTCACATACAACTGAAAAGGGTCAGACTTCCATCTGTCCTGCCTTTTATGTTCCTCGGTGGGTCTGCTCCTGCCACAAGAAGAGACACCCTCATTATTAGATAAGAACTCAAGAATAGCTAGCATTTCGGTTATGCCCTGCACCCTTAATGCCTTCTTCAAAACCACAGCAACCTGCCTCAAAGATGACAAATTTCTGTCTTGAAATCAAACAATTGCCTCAGTCCTCTCAGCCCTCACTAGCAGCCACCACCTTAAGCCCCACTATACTGGGCATAACTAACTAAAACAACCTGCTGACACTTACCCTTGATGCCTTCACCAAGATAAGCATAGCCTTTTCCATAATATATATATTTCTCCACTGTATACTACCAAATAGCTCTCCATTCTTGAAGGTCCACTTATACAAAAATATAGCCAAACTTACTCATAAAACATTAACTTCATCAGAATTATCAACCATCCTATAACCTTTAAACAGCATCCTTAGCAAAAACCTCCCCAAAGGCATGCATTTTTCTAAAGCCAAACCTCTAAGCCTGTCTTATTCCCTGGACATTATCACTATTAGCCATTTCTTTGTCCAGTCAGCCAAACATCCAAATGTAACCAATGCTGCTAAAGCTGTCAATCACACTTTAAATGTTTTAGCTGAATAATTAAGCTGCCATCACTGCACAACATACTTCACAATCAAATCAATCAACCAAACTCTATCTTCTGCCTTAAGCTCACCTGCAGATTGACTAAAACAACTCAGAGTGGAGGTATATACCTCACTTGTGGAAGCAGACAAAGACTGACAAAGTTAATGTCATGCTACATTCTGCCAATCTCCCAAACCTGCTCAGTAACCCCTGACGGGTGCACTTCTTCACATGGAACATCTGTTCAGAACCTGCAAAAACTGAAAGTGTGACAGACTATCAGCAATTCCATTGCAGCAGCCTGGAATATGCTGTGCTGAAATAGATAAGTTAATCCTCAAACAATGTAACACTATCTTCTTTATCAATAACTGCATCCATTCCACCTTTGATGTTTTCTTAGCTAGCACTTGAACAACTGCTGTATTGTCAGAAAAGAAGATCGCCCGTCTGTTGGCCAAATCATTCTGCCATACCACTGATACTGCCCAAATATGCATCAATTCCAAGAACATAATATCACTCTTCATTTTCTCAAACCATTCTACTGGCTAGGGGACCACAAACTCTTTACCTCCAAAACACGGATTCCTGAACAACTTGCTGCATCCATGAATAATTCCATATCTACTAAAAACATGTAATTATCCTGACATCCTGAAATTCTGTTGAAACCTTCCAAAACATTTAACCAAATCTGCAAGTCTTGCTTCAATGCTTAGATACCCTAACCCAGTAATGTTTCATCTTACCACCCGTCAACACATTGTCTATCAACATGCAAATGAGCATCTTTGGTCTACTGTCCAACAGGTAAAATTCAGTAATCTTGCTAGCTCCATACTATCTCTCACTCTCACATTGGCCACACTCACCCCCCTGCCAATATGCTCCTTAAGTTTACTGAGTTTATCTTCATGCAAACAAAAAATATCCATTACCCGCATTAATCCTCAACCCCCAAAAATTAAACTCTTTCAATAGGTAGTCTCTCTTATATTTTGGTATAGGTATCCAGAACTCATACCAAAGCTGCACAACCCCCTGCACCTCTGCTTTAGTGCTGTCTCTACCTCCAACAGTTAACAAAAAATATATATCCACGTTATGTACTCACTTTTGTCCTTTCAGTCTCTGATTCTAAATCCAAAGAAAAATCATGCTGAATTTCAAAGATGGGATAAGCCATTGCATAGACCATTGGCATAGCAATAATAAAAAAATAATTTACCATCAGCATATATTCCCAAAACCTCTTTGGCTACTAGCAGCAACCTAAAAGCAACCTCAATATCAATTTTGCTAACCATGGGTCCTAAAATGTCAGAATCAGCTGAACAGCATCACCCAAGTATGCATACTGAACCTTTACCATCTCCTTGTTGATGTGATTATTCATTGAATTCCCTTTGGGAAAATACAAGTGAAGAATGTCCTGCTACTTTCCTGCTGGTTTCATTTTAGGAACTATTCCCAGTGGGTACACCCTAAACCTTTTAAACAAGAGACCCTGTCATCCTATCTGCACTAACCTCATTATGCAACAAACTCAAGAAAACATTCTCTCTCCCTTTAACAGAATTGAGATTGTTGCAAACCTTGTTAAGTTCCCTTGCACCTGACTGAATTGAAAACCCTACTTGAAAACCTTGAGCTAACTCACTCACCATCCCTCTATCAAGAAAATGTGTTAGTAACACATCTAGTACATCTGTTTCAATAGGAATGCACTTGCTGGTTTTCTGGCCTTTCTTCAATAGGGTTGTCCTGGCTTACCACCTATTCTACTACCCCTCCATCTCAACTCTACCACAGCTATCTCACTTCCTTTTCCAAGATTGGGAACTGAGCCCTTACCTCTGCCATCCTGCTAATCTTCCTTATATCAGCACCTTGCAACAATAAGCTGCCCTTTACAAAACAAACACACAATAGCAAAATGGCACTGGGGCCAAGAACACCTCCTGGTGTTAAATGGTTGACATGCCCTGCCATCACCCACACCTTTTCAGCTGAACCACTTGAGTTGATGTACTCAGCCAGTCGCATATAGTGGTTAATCAAATATCAACAAGTTTCACTTCCCATTTTAAGAATTTGCCCACTGCCTTCAACCTCCTAAATTTCTGGTCATACTATAACCAGCCATTACCTCATCTCAACCACTGAGTCTCTCTGATTGAAGTAAAGTAAGCCAACATCAGCAATATTTGCTAAGATTGCTTCCGTACCACAATTTCCATGTAGCATATGAAACCTAAAACATAGTTTTGCAAAGATCCTACCTTAAAATAGAGCTCCTCCTTTTACCAAGATTTCCAGGGCTGCTACCAAGTATTTTAACCCCAGGCTACCCACCTCAACAACCTGCTGCACTTCATCTGCATCTAAAAAAAAAAAATCAAGGATATTAACAAAGTCACCTCTCCAAATCTTTTCCTTAACAGGGAGATATGCAATGTAAAATATACATACATATATATATATATATATATATATATATATACAGAGAGAGAGAGGGAGAGATATACCTCTTTGCGTCCATCTAAAAAATCCTGCATACTATTCATGCCTACCATTTTCCTTCTTTAGAATAGAACCCTACTAGATTGACAGTGGAATCCATACCATCATCATTAGACTGTACCTGAACCTTCTTGACATCAAAATATCTGACCCTCACCCAACATCTCCTGCAGTCTCAACCTCCCTTTTATGTCCATGCCCTGTAAAATACCTGCCAAGTACTCATCCCTCTAAGTGCTACCTCGCCTTGACCCAATCAACCCCCTTTTGCCTTTTGAACACAACTTGCTTCCCCCATTGAACACAAGAAATTATCAAAAGCGTTACCTTCCATAGACTTGGTCTCTTTTGTTGACTCCACTACTGTAGCTCATCGACCTCATCTCATCTTATTGCTCTGCCTCTGTTCTTCACCTCTTGTTCCAGTATCATCTGGCTGCTGGTGCTTCCTGCAAATGTGCTGCCCACTGGCTTCACCCTCTGCAGGATCCTGTGCTGCCTTCTGCCCTATTGCTTCTTGTAAGAAGGCCTCTGCCTGAGATGAGATCACTTGCCACTTCTTTCACTATTCCTCAATGTCCATCTACCTGCAGAAATAAAAAAAATATTGCTTTATACAACAGCATCCTTACCCACATTTTCCTTATATTATAAGAAATATTGGTTCTATTGCTATACTGAGCCTTCACCCATCCAAAACATTGTCTAGAAGTGAGACATACCCTGACTATGTATCACAATTGTAAAATATAAATTATTTTATATATGACTGATATATATTTAAGCATTCCACAGGAAAGTCCCTGACAACCCCTCCACTCACTATACATGACCCCCCAATGCAAACAGTTCTAATAGTGTCAATTAAATGATGCAAGCACTCCCTTCATTTACAGAGGAGGAATCAAATCAACACATCTGCAAGTAAAATGCTACTAAATATATATCCATACATATGTGAACCAAAAGTCCAACTCACAACTTAACCCACACAATTGCTAGCCAAAGGTACCAGACCACAGCAAACTCATTGAAAGCCAACATACCACAAAACCTCTTAACTCGAGCAATATAGACAAAGCCAAATTAATGGTTGACACAAAGGCCAAAATGGGAGATTAAAGGTTGCTCTTAAATGCATGGCATGTTAATAGATTACCAGTATTTGAATTAGCATGCGTTTTATGGAGGCTATGAAGATGGAAATTGAACTGCGTGCTTTTATTTAGTAAATTCTCTGGTCTGTTATTTAACAGATAAGCAACAAAGGTATGAAGACCCAACCAAGTAAGGCAAAAGTCAGGCCAGTCTACCAAGCAGGCCATTCTGACACAATCTGGACAACTGAGCTGTATGCCAGTCCTCATAATACTGTACCTCTTAACTCAAGAACTATTGACAAAGCCAAAGTAATGGGGAGACAAATGAATGAATTGGGAGACTAAATATTTTTTTATATACTTTTATACACTTAGCAGGTAGCTAGAATAACAGTATTTGCATTGACATGCATTCTCTAAAGGATAGCAGCATCTGTGTTAGCATGCATTCTGTGAAGGGTATGAAGACTGAAAGAAAACCCACAAACCAAGAGGAACACCCAACAAAGGCAAAATCTGGTCACTCTACCACAGTCTGGGCAGCCAAGCAGCACTTAACAATTCAATATTCTGCATTGTGAAGCTCAGTTAACAGACTACTTATCAGACATTCCAATCACTGTTATACCATATTATCTCCTCATATACGTTTTACAAAACTGGAGTTCACAGAGGTTGAAGGTTAAATGCAGCAAAAGCAATAGACACTGTCAAGCAATTAGGAATATGAGATAGCATAGAAATTAACATCTGGATGTGCAACGAATTTATAAGGTGACACAATTTTGATTTTTAATCACACAGCTTAAACAGAACCAGCAAACCAACATACCCTGCAAAAGAGCAATCATGACCATACTACCATACTGTCCCACTTATGAAAATAACAGGCTAACCATGTAGCAAGGCTTCTAGCAACCCCAAAACCTGAAGCACCCATGTCACTCCATGCAGACCTCCATATGGTCAGACATCAAGACAGAGTCAAATTATTGCCCCTTCATACCCAGCGAATCACTAGAAAAAACAAGATTTGCATTAGCAAGCATTTCCATGGGACATCAAGACCAAAACTCTATCACCACAACTCTACATATTCTGCAAAAATCTGATCAGCTGACCACACTACTAAATTCCTCTCTAAATTTAAAACTAGTCCAAATCTAGGTCTCCTTCTATAAACTTTGCAAGTTGCTAGTATAACAGCATTGTGTCAGCATGCATTTTTCAAAGACAATTTTTTTCTAAAAAGAAATTAGCTACCATACTCTGAAAGCAACAGTTTTGGCACCAGTATCTTAGCAAGTCATGCCAGATAAACATGCTCAAGATGAAGATTGAAATTTAACATATATCTTTAGTAGCTTATTCCAGAAGACTACCAGCTTACAAGGAACAACCAACAATGCACAGCAAAATTCTAGAAAATCTGCAGGTGGGAGAGAAGAACACTCTTCTAAGCTCATACTAGCAATGGATTCCTACAAAAGCATCAGGAAAAAAAATATATATATATATATATATATATATATATATAGCATATATTAGTCCTCTAATTTGTTGAAAGATACTTTAGTAGACATCTGTTTAATCAACAAAATTTGGTCAACTAAACCAGTGGTTGACAGGTGAGCAAGATTGACAATCCTTGGCTAGGGGAATATAATCGTTTCCCCGTGGATTGTGTTACTTCAGCATAAGAATATATAATTGGAAGGGGGTGGCAGGTGCAGCTTTTTTGTCTTTTTTTTAAGTTTTGCATGAACTTAGAATAATTCTTGGCACGTGTAATAGAATGTTGAAGTGTTATGTCCATCAATTTGATTCAACATTATGCATGTTGAAAAAAGTAGTGTTTGACTAATTTAAGCAGATCCATTTATATATAAATATATATATATATATATATATATATATATATATATATATATATATATATATCTAAACAAATCTATATAATTCACATATACCTTACCTCTTTTCTGCCACCAACCACCCTGTACCTGTTTCACCTGAATGGTTGCTTGACTACTGACAACTCAGTAAGGAATCACTTCACAACTACCAGTACCAAATGTCTGACCCTAGCTCCGCCCATACCTTATATTACTTCTAAACACTCCACCCCAACTACAGTGGATATAAAAAAGTTTACACACCCCTGTTAAAATGCCAGGTTTATGTGATATAAAAAATGAGACCACAAGAAATCATTTTAAAACTTTTCCCACTTTTAATGTGACCTATAAAATGTACAATTCAATTGAAAAAACAAACAAATCTGTTAGAGGAAAAATATAAAAAATAAAAAACTTACAATACGGTGATTGCATAGGTGTGTACATCCTTAAACTAGTACTTTGTTGTGTGTGCACACCCTTAAACTAATACTTTGTTGAAGCACCTTTTGATTTAATTACAATATTTAGTCTTCTTGGTTAAGAGTCTATCAGCATACCACATCTTCACTTGGCAATATTTGCCCACTCTTCCTTGCGAAAGTGCTCCAAATCTGTTAGGTTGTGAGGGCATCTCTTGTGCACATCCCTCTTCAGGTCACCCCACATATTTTCTATTGGATTTAGGTCTGGGCTCTGGCTAGGCCATTCCAAAACTTTAATTTTCTTCTGGTGAAGCCATTCTTTTATTGGTTTGGATATATGCTGTGGGTAATTGTCGTGTTGGAAGGTGAAATTCCTCTTCATCTTCAGATTTCTAGCAGATGCCTGAAGATTTTGGGCCAAAAGTGACTGGTATTTGGAACTGTTCATAATTCCCTCCACCTTGACTAAAGCCCCAGTTCTAGCTGAAGAAAAGCAACCCCAAAGCATGATACTGCCACCACCATGCTTCACTGTAGGGATGGTGTTCTTTTGGTTGTGCGAAGTGTTGTTTTTTCTCCAAAAGTACCTTTTGGAATTGTGGCCAAAAAGTTCAACCTTGGTCTCATGAGACCATAACACATTTTCCACATGCTTTTGGGAGACGATGTATTATTTTACAAATTTTAGCCAGGCCTGGATGTTTCTCTGTGTAAGAAAAGGCTTCCATCTTGCAACCCTACCCCATAGTCTAGACATATGGAGAATATGGGAGATAGCTGTCACATGTCGTACACAACCAGTACTTGCCAGAAATTCCTGTAACTCCTTCAGTCATGCTGTAGATCTCTTGACAGCCTCCCTGACCAGTTTTCACTTTGTCTTTTCATCAATTTTGGAGGAATGTCCAGTTCTTTCCAATGTCACTGTTGTCCTATATTTTCTCTATTTTTTGATGACTGTCTACACTGTGTTACATGGTATATCCAATGCTGTGGAAATGTTTCTCTACCCTTCTCCTGACTGATACCTTTCAACAATGAGATCCATTTGATGCTTTAAAAGCTCTCTGCGAACCATGGCTTTTGCTGTAGCAGGCAACTGAGTAAATATCAGGAAAATCCTACTAGGACAGCTGAACTTTATTTGTAGTTAATCAGAGTCTTTTTAATTGATGATAGGTGTGTATCTAAGAAGACTGAATGCTGTAATTAAATCAAAAGGTGCTTCAACAAAGTATTAGTTTAAGGGTGTGCACACACAACAAAATATTAGTTTAAGGGTGTGCACACTTATGCAACCAGAGTATTGTGTGTTTTATATTTTTTTATATTTTTTCCCCTAATAGATTCGTTTTTCAATTGAATTGTACAGGTTATAGGTCAGATTAAAGAAGGAAAAAATTTTGAAATTATTTATTGTGATCTCATTTTTTTATTTCAGAAAAACTTGGCATTTTAACAGCGGTGTGTAAACTTTTTATATCCACTGTACCTCATGCGCTACCTTGCTTCCTTCTATCAGTGTAGCCTAAACCAGCTACCGCCCTGTTACAAAACATCTATTATCCTAGCCTGTATCCAGCTACCCCTCTTATTTCACTTAATGCATCCGGGATCTAGTACAAATAAATTTGCATAGCAAATTTCATTTATCCCACTGGTGTTATGATTTTTTCTCTCTTGTGTTTCATGCAAGAAATGAATGAATTCCTCCAGGTCAGCAGCATTCAACAGTGGTGGTCTATAAGCTTCAACAATTGTAATGTGTTCCAGTGTTGTCTTTCTTGTCATAGTCAAAAATTCTACAGTATCGGTGTTATCAATAAAGATGTAATAATCACAGGTATCTTAGTAATCATAATCCCTATCATTACACGTCCATCTGATATTATATTAGAATGACAGTTACAGAAAAACAATACAGTTATACACAGCCAGAATTGGTTTTCAATCATTGTTCTTTAAAAAATCATGTTCAGACACAAAGCAGAAGGCAGTATTTGCATCCTGTCTCTGTCTTTTTGTGGGGTCTATTTCAAGTGTCTTCCTATTCTACTCATATTTTCCCTTAAAATAGTTTGAAAAAAAAACACTCCAGCAGAGTACCTAGAACAGGTCACTTCTTCAGTCACTTTCAGTAAAGTAAGATCTAACAGGGGAGGTGTTTTGGCATTCTGCTGCAGCAGATTACAACCTTTTATTTTTAAGCCTGTTGTATATTAGATTGAACAGAATTCTGCACTCTGAATTACACAACTGTGGGAATTTAATAAAATCTGTGTAGGACTAGTAGAAGGCTTACATGAAAGGTACCATGGCTATATCTGCGGTTCCCCCTCAGCAGTGTACATTGCATATTAATGAAGGCACACTACACAGAGAGAGCCGAGTAAACACGGTTACAGAATCAGTGTATGGGGTGTGTTACAGTGTCTGGAGATGAGTAACACACTCCCTGCACTGTTAAAGTGCCAAATGGCACTGAAATATAAAAGTTAAATATTTTTTTTGTGTGTTTGTGCAGTGTGGTATGGCAGTTAGCAATGGACACATGCCAGACATCTAAAAATAGAAACTGGATGCTTTTAATTTTCATATCAAAGGTCAAGTTTAACCATAGCTGTGTGTCTGAGAGGTGTGGCGTGGTGCTCAGCAGGGCCTAAATGTAGCTGAGTGCTATGTAGAAATGTATAGCAGTTGTCAACATATACATGTAGCTGAATGGTTAGAGTCACAGCACTATGTGCAGTAGGTCCATGGTTCTAATACACAGAAAGGCCATTCAGCTTTTCAGTTATAGACAAGTTTCCAATACATAAAATTCACACTCCAAGATAAAGAAATGAAAATACATAAGATCAGGAAATATAGAAGTAAAATACATGCACATAATAATAAACAAGTAGTAATGAACAAATAATTTTATTTATTTAGTTTTGTCTAAAAATCTGATTTGCCAAGTTAAGCAGTGCTTAAGCAGGACCTATTTTAGCACTGCTTAGCAACATGCAGGTTCACTTAGCTGGTTTGGACACTGCTAAGCAAACTCTGTTTAAGCAATCCTCCACTTAGCTAAGTTGGTTTGCGCACTGCTAAGCATTGCCAGTTTAAGCACTGCTTGGCTGAGCTCAGAAATTTAATTTCTCCCACTGGTGTTATGATATTTTCCCTCTTGTGTTTCATGCAAGAAATGAATGAATTCCTCCAGGTCAGCAGCATTCAACACTGGTGGTCTATATACTTCAACAATTGTAATTTGTTCCAGTGTTGTATTTTTTGTCATAGTTAAAACTTCTACAGTATCAGTGTTATCATTAAAGATGTAATAATCACAGGTATCTTAGTAATCCTAATCCCTATCATTACACCTCCAGCTGATATTTTATTAGAATGACTGTTACAGAAAAAGAATACAGTTATACACAGCCGGAATTGGTTTCCAATCATTGTTCTTTAAAAATCATGTTCAAAGACACAAAGCATAATGCAGTATTTATCCTGTCTCTGTCTTTTTGTGGGGTCCATTTCAAGTGTCTTCCAATTCTACTCATATTTTCCCTTAAAATAGTTTGAAAATAAAAACAATCCAGCAGAGTACCTGGAACAGTTCACTTTTTCAGTCCCTTTCAGTAAGGTAAGATCTAACAGGGAAAGTGTTATGGCATTCTGCTGCAGCAGATTACAGCCATTTATTTTTAAGTCTGTTGTATATTAGATTGAACAGAATTCTGCACCCTGAATTACACTACAGTGGGGATTTAATAAAATCTGTATAAGAACAGTAGAAGGCTTTCATGGAAGGTACCATGGCTGTGTCTGTGGGTCCCCCTCGGCAGTGCACCTTGCATATTAATGAAGGCACACTACAGAGAGAGGGCTGTGTAAACATGGTTACAGAATCAGTGCACGAGGTATGTTACAGTGTCTTGAGATGAGTAACTCAACCCCTGCACTAAGTTAATTTTTTTATATGTTTATGGGGTGTGGCATGACAATTAGCAATGGACATATGCCAGAATCTAAAAATAGAAACTGGACACTTTTAATTTTCATATCAAATGTGAAGTTTAATCATAGCTGCTGGAGTGTTTTCTGTATGGTTTATTGTAAATGTTACCTCTTTAACTGTTAGTTTAGTTGCAAATGATAATGTCCTAATTATTTATAAGTAAAATTTAAAAACTCACTGCAGAGCTTTTCTCCCTGGGTCTCCACTAAAAATGAGCCAAACGCTCGGCTGGACTAACCCAGTTAACAAATGTAAAATAAATAAATAATAACTAGCTGTGCATCTTTATGTGGTGTGGCGTGGTGCTCAGAAGTGCTTAAATGCAGCTGAGAGCTATATAGAAATATATAGCAGGTGTCAACATATCCATGTAGCTGAATGATTAGAGTCACAGCCCTATGTGCAGTAGGTGCATGGCTCTAATACACAGAAAGGCCATTCATCTTTTATATTTAATCGAAATATTTTATATAAATTATTATTTTTTTATTGATGTATTTATTGACATTTGTTAATGGGGTTAGCACTTCTGGGCCAGAAGCCCATTTTCAGTGGAGACCTGAGGAAAAAACATCCAGTTATAGACAAGTTTACAATACATAAAATTCACACTCCAAGATAAAGAAATTAAAATACATAATATCAGGAAATATAGAAGTAAAATACATACACATAATAATAAACTAGTAGTAATGAACAAATCATTTTATTTTTTTTGTCTAAAAATCAGATTTGCCAAGCTAAGCAGTACTTAAGCAGAACCTATTTTAGCACTGCTTAGCAATGTGCAGGTTCACTTAGCTGGTTTGGGCACTGCTTAGCAAACTCTGTTTAAGCAATCCTCAGCTTAGCTTAGCTGGTTTGCGAACCGTTAATCATTGCTAAGCATTGCCAGTTTAAGCACTGCTCGGCTGAGCTGAGAAATTTCATTTCTCCCACTGGTGTTATGATATTTTCCCTCTTGTTTTTCATGCAAGAAATGAATGAATTCCTCCAGGTCAGCAGCATTCAACACTGGTGGTCTATACACTTCAGCAATTGTAATCTGTTCCAGTTTTGTATTTCTTTTCATGGTAAAAAATTCTACTGTATCGGTGTTATCATTAAAGATGTAATACTCACAGTTATCTTACTAATTTTAATCCCTATCATTACACCTCCATCTGATATAGGTTCATAGGTTCATAGGTTGGTACTAGGCTATCGGCCCTAAGGCTTATGCAAGCCTAGCCATAACAATTCCCTAGAAATTTCTTCCCACAATATTTACTTCTCTGGACCCCTGTCTAGCAAGGTGACTGACATGATCCTTGGGGTGAATTTCCTATCTATAGATACAGCCAAGAAAACAACAGTAATAAAACACAACTTAGCTGGAGAAAAACACTTTATAAAACAAACAACAATAGCAAAGCTTTCAGGCAAAAAACCCCTTCCTCGGTGCATTACAAATTTCACAATCATTCTGAATTTATACAAGGTCCCTGTCACATGACCAGCAGCCCATTGATCATATGACACACAGACAAAATGAAATATAGTACATTCTGTAAAAATATATATATAAAAAATATAAGATTAAAATATAAAGAATATAAAGAAACAATTTCATCTAAGTTTGGTATGTTGTAAATGTTTAAGAACGGGTTTTAAAGTAATAACATCATTAAGCCCTGGGGGGTGATCGGCTGCTAGCCTTATCATCCATTCATATTCCTTTAATTCAAGCAAGTTATTGATATCACCACCACGAGGTGTTTGACTGTGTCAATAACTCTAAAAGAAAACCTATGGTTTATGCCATATTCGGCTATGTGTTTATATAATACATTGGTAACCACTGATCTCCTAATCTCTGATTTATGCTCCACTATTCTATCTTTCAGCTTTCTTGTAGTTTTTCCTATGTAGAATGATGGGCATTTTAAACAATTAGCCATACAGACAACAGAGACTGTGGTACAAAAGGCTTTTGTGTTAAAGGAATATAGTTTATTAGTTGTAGGATGCCTGAATTGGTGGCTAGATTCACCTAAAATATCAGGGCAACAAGAACAATTCAAACATTTAAAAGTCCCCGGGTTGGCAACTACAGAAGGAGAATGAAAATTCAAATCCTTATAGCATAGTTTTTGTTTTAGGGTCTTCATATTTCTATAAGAGAAATATGGTCTATCACCTAAAATTTTCTTAACATCCATACAAGCCATCAGGATCAACCAGTTCTTCTGTATGACTTGTTTAATGAAATGAGTTCTAGCATTAAAAGATGTAACAAATCTAATTTTGGCATCATGCCGCATATTCTCAGTTCTATTATTTCCTTCTAAATAAATTGGTTTAAGTGTAGTACCTCTATCCACTATAGCCTTATTTTTAGCCTCAGTTAATAGTTTACTATCATAGCCACTAGATACAAAATCTTTATACATGTCGTTAAGTTGTATGTTAAACTGAGAATTTTCAGTATTTAATTTACTCACTCTATTAAATTGGGAGGTCACAATGCCCTTAAAGATGTGAGGGGCATGCATACTTTTATAATGCAAGTATCGTCCCGAATGTACTTCCTTCTGATAGATACTCGTATGAAACGAGCCATCTACCAGATGCAGCCTTACATCTAAAAAAAACTATCATCTCATTCGAGAACTCCATCTTGAACTTCAAAAATTCTGTTGTGTCATTCAAATAACCTAAAAATGCATGTAGTTGTAATTGAGTTCCTTTCCATATCATAAGGCAATCGTCCACAAAGCGCTGATAGAAAGCGATGTTATTAACAAAGGGATTATTATCACCTAATATAAATTCCTGTTCCCAACAGTATAAAGCCAAATTGGCATATGTGTTTGCTACAGATGTACCCATGGCCACTCCTGATAGTTGCAAGTATAACTTCTTATCAAACAGAAAAATATTATTGCTTAGAACCAAATCAAGCAAACAGCATATATTTTCTACCTTACGCATTGTCAATGGAGACTGTCTGGTTAAAAAGTCTCTAATACATTGAATCCCAAAATCGTTGGGTATCACTGTAAAAAGTGAAGCTATGTCCAAAGTAACCAAGTAAATATCTCCCTCTATGTTCTCTCTACTATTAAAGGCATTGTGCCATGTTCGTAGTTTTAACAGAAGATCTGTGGTATCTTGTAACACAGTATCGCAACTATCTAAATAAGGGTATAATTGTTTCTGCAGGTATATAGAAATAGGCTCAGTGAGCCAACCCCCACCAGATACAATAGGTCTCATGGGGGGGGGGGTTTATTGACTTATGAATTTTAGGAACACCATAAAGGCACGGTATAATAGGACATGGCACAGTAAAAAAATTGAACAAATCTAAATCAATATCTTCGTGTAATTGTAATTCATATATTGCCATGTTAACATTGCTAATGCATCTCTTAACATCATTATTATTAATACATTTAAATGCTCTAGTATCATTAAGTAAAAATAAGACTGAGTTAATATAGCTGGTTTTGTCCATAAGTACCACAGCACCTCCTTTGTCTGCGGATTTAATAATAATGTCATTGTTAGATAATAATGACTTAAGTGCCATGTGTTCTTGATAAGATAAGTTAAAACACTTTGATGTCGAAGGGTGACTATATATTTCTCTTATTTCTAACTCACATACATCATGAAAGGCAGTCAGTACTGGTAAATTAGTTGGAATAAAAGTACTTCGCCGTTTGCATAAATCATCAGTAATGCAAGTATTTCCAAATAAGACTTTAGTCAATAACCCCCCCCCCCATGAGACCTATTGTATCAGGTGGGGGTTGGCTCACTGAGCCTATTTCTATATACCTGCAGAAACAATTATACCCTTATTTAGATAGTTGCGATACTGTATTAAAAGATACCACAGATCTTCTGTTAAAACTACGAACATGGCACAATGCCTTTAATAGTAGAGAACATAGAGGGAGATATTTTTTTCAGTGATACCCAACGATTTTGGGATTCAATGTATTAGAGACTTTTTAACCAGACAGTCTCCATTGACAACGCGTAAGGTAGAAAATATATGCTGTTTGCTTGATTTGGTTCTAAGCAATAATATTTTTCTGTTTGATAAGAAGTTATACTTGCAACTATCAGGAGTGGCCATGGGTACATCTGTAGCAAACACATATGCCAATTTGGCTTTATACTGTTGGGAACAGGAATTTATATTATACCATGCGATGATCCGAAACTCGATAAACGTGCATGCTGATTGGCTAATCCAACCAGCGTGCACATACTAAATCGTACCATAAACAAGGAAACAAGTCCGGTCGCTAAATATCGTGCTGCGGCGACAGCAAGTAAACAGTACACTACAATAAACGTAAAAGCAAAAAACACACAACAATTCAACTAAAACACAAAAAATTTACCATTTCCCATATTATATTCCTCATTCCCTCACCTCGAACACAAACAAAATAAAAACTCATTCAGTCGCAAATACACCACACACACACTACATAACCACCAGTTATAACACAACAAAACGAAGCATTCTAATAAAACCATTCACTCACCTATATTCCCTACAATACATATACACACACAAATCCAAAAGTATACATACTAAAAACACACCACACATCCCTCGCAAAGTGAAAAACACACACCATACCAAACCTCCACATCAGCATACATCTTCTAAAACCGCATACAACACCACCATCTAGTGACCAATTACTAAAAGTACATATTTAAAAAAATGTAATACAAATTAACACTACACCACATTTCAACATACCCATAACTACCTACACGTTATAAACTTCTACACTGCTTAAGCTACTCTATAACAAGCACCACCTACCCTTTTGATTACATCCCTTCAAAAATCTGCACGAGCCCTGTTAAACACAAAGACTACAAACTCAGACAGGAAGAAACACCCAAACAAGAGACACCATAGATAGAAAATAATAAAAAAAAAATGGAAATAAACTTTGAAGTAATAAGTGACAGTGAAATAGAAGAAATATTTAAGAACATACCACAAACCACAATGAAACCATCAACAAGCAAGAACATTCTCCAACCACAAGAACAGGAATTACTACAGCATAACAAGGCCCTTATAGAAGACAACAGTGTGACAAGCCATACTCTACAGAAAGGTAAAACATTAAAACCCTATTCCACTCAGAAACGTAAAAGACATGCAGAAAAAACTATTAAAGAAATAGAAACACTAGAATTAGAAAAAGAAGAATTAAGTACAAGAAAACAAACACAGTGGGCTATAAACATATTTCAAAACTGGAAAAAACAAAAACACTACAACATAGACGTCCACACTATTACACCAGAAAAATTAAACAAAATACTTAGAGAATTCTATGCTACAGTACGAAACACAAAAGGACAAGAATACGTAATAAGTGCATTTGTATCCTTACGTGCAGGACTAAACAGATATATAAACAACCCACCATTTAATAGAAAGATTAACATCATAACAGATATAGCTCTAACAAATGCAAATAACATATTTAAGTCAGTAATTAAAAATTACAGAAGACAAGGAAAAGATACAGCAGAACACCACCAGCCACTCACAATGCAAGAAATAACACAACTGAGAAACAGCCAAGTACTTTCCCCAAACACAGCAGACGGACTAGTAAGAAAAGTATGGTTTGATATACAGCTACACTTCGCACGACGTGGAAATGAAGGAGTACGATACCTCACAGAAGACAGTTTTACAATAAACAAATATACAGATGGCACAGAATATGTAACAAAAAATTTCAACGAACATACAAAAAACCACAGAAAACATTATGATGTTACAAAACATTTACTAAGAGGATTCATGTTCGAAAACCGCACAGACCCTTCATGTCCTGTAAAAAGTTTCAAAAAATACTTACAAAAAAGGCCACCTAATACAAAACAACTGTTCCTACACCCAAAAAAATATCCACAACATGTACTTGACAAAATGGATACATGGTACACAACACAACCAATGGGAAAAAACTATCTTGCAAACATGTTACCACAAATCTGCAAACAAGCAAACCTATCAAAGAGATACACAAACCACTCCTTAAGAACAACAGCAGTAACATTACTGTCACAATCAGGTATGGAAGCAAGACAAATAATGACTGTCACAGGACATAAAAGTGAAGCATCACTAAGATCGTATTATCAACCTTCAGTAGACGAATTTAAAACATGGGGAAAAATAATATCTGGAACACAAGAAACACCAAAAAATCCAATACATGAAGACAATATCAATAACACAACAGACAACGGACCAAGAAAAAAAAAATGAAAGTCCATAACACAGAACTTCCATACCTGGAAAATGAACCAGAAAAACCACATGACAAACAACAGATTATAAACTATGGAACAATAAACATCTACAATATAGAAACCCAACAAAATAAGTAAGTAAACTCTAAATTTATACTAAAACCACACACACACATATATATATATATATATATATATATATATATATATATATATATAGATACAATGCAATATATAAACATAAAATTAACTATAAACACAATTTCTCATTACAGATACTACACTAAGAAGAACTCAAGCCAACATATGAACATAGACAACCATCAAGACAGAACCAATACAGAAATATAAAATAAACTACAACAAGAAGACATACCAAAAGCTTTAAAACTATGAAGACATACCAAAAGCTTTACAACTATATCTACTAATATAATTATTTCCTAACATTTCCTGAAAAATTAAAAAATAACATGTATTTAAATTAAAACAGAAATAAACAATAAAAAAAACTGAAAGTGTGGACTATTTTATCTCACAAAAAGTGGAAGAATACAAAAAAAAGCTAACAAAAACCTAAATCAAAACAATACAAATATAATACAAAACAAACTAACACCATGGTATAATAGCAATAACCCACTTCTGGGTGTGGGTAATGCTTGATTTACCCATGGTTGTCTTTGTTTGGTCCCACGGGCTTCGCCCTCGGGACCAAACCACGCCAACCGTGGGTAAATCCAGCATTACCCACACCCAGGCGTGGGTTATTGCTATATTAGGTGATAATAATCCCTTTGTTAATAACATCGCTTTCTATCAGCGCTTTGTGGACGATTGCCTTATGATATGGAAAGGAACTCAATTACAACTACATGCATTTTTAGGTTATTTGAATGACACAACAGAATTTTTGAAGTTCAAGATGGAGTTCTCGAATGAGATGATAGTTTTTTTTAGATGTAAGGCTGCATCTGGTAGATGGCTCGTTTCATACAAGTATCTATCAGAAGGAAGTACATTCGGGACGATACTTGCATTATAAAAGTATGCATGCCCCTCACATCTTTAAGGGCATTGTGACCTCCCAATTTAATAGCGTGAGTAAACTAAATACTGAAAATTCTCAGTTTAACATACAACTTAACGACATGTATAAAGATTTTGTATCTAGTGGCTATGATAGTAAACTATTAACTGAGGCTAAAAATAAGGCTATAGTGGATAGAGGTACTACACTTAAACCAATTTATTTAGAAGGAAATAATAGAACTGAGAATATGCTGCATGATGCCAAAATTAGATTTGTTACATCTTTTAATGCTAGAACTCATTTCATTAAACAAGTCATACAGAAGAACTGGTTGATCCTGATGGCTTGTATGGATGTTAAGAAAATTTTAGGTGATAGACCATATTTCTCTTATAGAAATATGAAGACCCTAAAACAAAAACTATGCTATAAGGATTTGAATTTTCATTCTCCTTCTGTAGTTGCCAACCCGGGGACTTTTAAATGTTTGAATTGTTCTTGTTGCCCTGATATTTTAGGTGAATCTAGCCACCAATTCAGGCATCCTACAACTAATAAACCATATTCCTTTAACATAAAAGCCTTTTGTACCACAGTCTCTGTTGTCTATATGGCTAATTGTTTAAAATGCCCATCATTCTACATAGGAAAAACTACAAGAAAGCTGAAAGATAGAATAGTGGAGCATAAATCAGAGATTAGGAGATCAGTGGTTACCAATGCATTATATAAACACATAGCCGAATATGGCATAAACCATAGGTTTTCTTTTAGAGTTATTGACACAGTCAAACAAACACCTCGTGGTGGTGATACCAATAACTTGCTTGAATTAAAGGAATATGAATGGATGATAAGGCTAGCAGCCGATCACCCCCCAGGGCTTAATGATGTTATTACTTTAAAACCCGTTCTTAAACATTTACAACATACCAAACTTAGATGAAATTGTTTCTTTATATTTTAATCTTATATTTTTTTATATATATTTTTACAGAATGTACTATATTTCATTTTGTTTGTGTGTCATATGATCAATGGGCTGCTGGTCATGTGACAGGGACCTTGTATAAATTCAGAATGATTGTGAAATTTGTTATGCTCTGAGGAAAGTTTTTTTTTGCCTGAAAGCTTTGCTATTGTTGTTTGTTTTATAAAGTGGTTTTCTCCAGCTAAGTTGTGTTTTATTACTGTGAATTTCCTATCTCCCATTCAATCATCAAGGTTCCTTTTGAACAGGGCCAATGAGGTGCTCTGCTTGACATGTATAGGCAGTCTATTCCAGAGTATGGGGAGTCTCTGGGTCAGGAACCTGTCCCTCCAGCATGTTTTGTTCATTGTGATGATAAGGTTTAGATCCCTGGAGCGTGTGGCTCTGAGGGATTGGGATTTCTTTAAGTGAAGCATGTCCAACAGCTCAGGGTTTGACATGGCCTTATATGTTAAGCAGAAATCGCCTCTGAGTAGATGATATGCCATAGAGTATAGCTGGAGTTTTTTTAGATGGTCAGCATATGGCATCTGCTTTAGGCCTGTGATTCTTTTAGTGAGGTATTTCTGTGGCCTTTCCAGCTGTTGCAGATGTCTTGTGAGGTACATACCAAATGGGGCATTATACTCTATAATGGGTCTAATGAGGGATGAGTACAGTGGGATAATGACCTCTTTTTTTCTGAATGAAAAGCCCTTAGTGATGAGGTGTGCCACATAGAAGGATTTCCTGACTGTTGTGGCAATGTGGTTATCGAAAGTGAGACCACTGTCCACTTGTGTCCCTAAGTCTCTCATCACACTTTCGATGTTTAGTGTCCTGCCACCTATGTGGTAATTCATGGGTACATGTTTTTTTCCAAAGGGGATAACTATACATTTCTTGGCATTAAGCTTGAGCCCATGGCTCTGGCACCAGGCATCTGTCTCTGTAAGGCCCTTTTGTAGAATATCCACATCATTTGGGGATTCAATAATGGCTCCCAGTTTGCAGTCATCTGCAAACTTTGTTAGCCAGAGTCCCTTAGTGTTGGCTTGTACTTCAGAAAAGTAGATGCCAAACAAAAGTGGTCCCAGGACTGAACCCTGAGGTACTCCACTTGTCACTTGTCTGGACCTGGATTCGGAGTCTGCTACATTTACAGTCTGGGTTCTGTCAATAAGCCAGTTGGCAACCTATCGAGTGACGTAGGCATTTATGCCCAGCTTAGGAAGTTTATCTATGATTGCAGAGTGGGGGATGGTGTCGAAGGCCTTGGCAAGGTCCAGATAGGCTGTGTGGACCGTCTTGCCCTCGTCCACAGCTCTGGAGACTGATTCAAAGAAGTCAATCACATTCAAGAGACAAGATCAGCCCTTCACAAACCCAAACTGGGTGGGGTCTAGTGTTTGAAGGTTGCCAATGTCTTTGTTTATAAGTTCCATGATAATGCGTTCCATGCCCTTGCAGAACAGGCTTGTCAGACTGATGGGATGGTAGTTCTGATATTTTATCAGAATGACTGTTACAGAAAAAGAATACAGAGCACAGCCAGAATTGGTTTCCAATCATTGTTCTTTAAAAATCATGTTCAAGGATACAAAGCAGAATGTGGTATTTGCATCCTGTCTGTCTTTTGTTGGGTCTACTTCAAGTGTCTTCCAATTCTACTCATATTTTCCCTTAAAATAATTTGAAAATAAAAATACTCCAGCAGAGTACCTGGAACAGCTCACTTTTTTCAGTCCCTTTCAGTAAAGTAAGATCTAACAGGGGAAGTGTTATGGCACTCTGCTGCAGCAGATTACAACCGTTTATTTTTAAGTCTGTTGTATATTAGATTGAACAGAATTCTGCACCCTGAATTACACAACACTGTGGATTTAATAAAATCTGTGTAGGAGCAGTAGAAGGCTTATATGGAAGGTACCGTGACTGTGTCTGCGAGTCCCCCCCAACAGTGCACCTTGCATATTAATGAAGGCACGGTACAGAATGAGAGCTGTATAAATACTGTTACAGAATCAGTGTACAGGTTGTGTTACAGTGTCTGGAGATGAGTAACACATTCCCTGGACTGTCAAAGTGCTGGATGACACTGAAATATAAATGTTAAATATTGTTTTGTGTGTTTTTATGGCGTGGCATGGCAGTTAGCAATGGGCATGTGCCAGACATATAAAAATAGAAACTGGATACTTTTAATTTTCATATCAAAGGTCAAGTTTAAACATAGCTGTGTATCTTTGTGCAGTATGGCATGGTACTCAGCAGTGCTTAAATGTACCTGAGAGCTATGTAGAAATGTATAGCAGTTGTCAACATATCTATGTAGCTGAATGGTTAGAGTCACAGCTTTATGTGCAGTAGGTCCATGGTTCTAATACACAGAAAGGCCATTCAGCTTTTATATTTAATCGCAATATTTTATATAAATTATTTTTTTTTTATTTATGTATTTATTGACATTTGTTAATGAGATTAGTCCTTCTGGGACAGATGCCCATTTTCAGTGGAGACCCAAGGAGAAAAGATCCAGTTATAGACAAGTTTACAATACATAAAACTCACACTCCAAGATAAAGAAATGAAAATACATAAGATCAGGAAATATAGAAGTAAAATGCATACACATAATAATAAACTAGTAGTAATGATCAAATAATTTTATTTTTTTGTCTAAAAATCTGATTTGCCAAGCTAAGCAGTGCTTAAGCAGGACCCATTTTAGCACTGCTTAACAATGTGCAGGTTCACTTAGCTGTTTTGGACACTGCTAAGCAAACTCTTTTTAAGCAACCCTCAGCTTATCTAAGCTGGTTTGTGCACCACTAAGCATTGCTAAGCATTGCAAGTTTAAGCAATGCTTGGCTGAGCTAAGAAATTTCATTTCTCTCGCTAGTGTTATGATATTTTCCCTCTTTTGTTTCATGCAAGAAATGAATGAATTCCTCCAGGTCAGCAGCATTCAACACTGGTGGTCTATACACTTTAACAATTGTAATCTCTTCCAGTGTTATGTTTCTTGTCATAGTTTAAAATTCTACAGTGCCGGTGTTATCATTAAAGATGTAATAATCACAGGTATCTTAGTAATCTTAATTCTTATCATTATACCTCCATCTGATATTTTATTAGAATGACTGTTATGACTTTTACAGAAAAAGAATACAGTTACACACAGCCAGAATTGGTTTCCAATCATTGTTCTTTAAAAGTCATGTTCAAAGACACAAAACAGAATGCGGTATTTGCATCCTGTCTCTGTCTTTTTGTGGGGTCCATTTCAAGTGTCTTCCAATTCTATTCGTATTTTCCCTTAAATTAGTTTGAAAATAAAAACACTCCAGCAGATTACCTGGAACAGCTCACTTTTTCAGTCCCTTTCAGTAAGGTAAGGTAAGATCTAACAAGGGAAGTGTTATGGCATTCTGCTCCAGCAGATTACAACCTTTTATTTTTAAGTCTGTTGTATATTAGATTGAACAGAATTCTGCACCCTGAATTGCACAACAGTGGGGATTTAATAAAATCTGTGCAAGAATAGTAGAAGGCTTTCATGGAAAGTACCATGGCTGTGTCTGTGGGTCCCCCTCGGCAGTGCGCCTTGCATATTAATGAAGGCGCACTACAGAAAGAGAGCTGTGTAAACACGGTTACAGAATCAATGCACAGGGTACATTACAGTGTCTAGAGATGAGTAACACACCCCCTGCACTGTCAAAGTGCCAGATGGCACTCCAATATAAAAGTTAAATAGTTTTTAGTGTGTTTGTGGATTGTGGCATGGCAGTTAGCAATGGACACATGCCAGACATCTAAAAATAGAAATTGGATACTTTTAATTTTCATATCAAAGGTGAAGTTTATGCACAGCTACTGGAGTGTTTTCTATATGATTTATTGTAAATGTTATCTTTTTAACTGTAAGTTTAGTTGCAAATGATAATGTCTTAACTGTTTGTAAGTAAAATTTAAAAGCTCACTGCAGAACTTTTCTTCACGGGTCTCCACTGAAACCAAGCCAAATGCTCAGCTGGACTAACCTGGTTAACAAATGTAAAACAAATAAATAAATAATAAATAGCTGTGCATCTTTGCATGGCGTGTCATCGTGCTCAGCAGTGGTTAAATGTAGCTGAGAGCTATACAGAAATGTATAGCAGGTATCAACATATCCATGTAGCTGAATGGTTATAGTCACAGCCCTCTGTGCAGTAGGTGCATGGTTCTAATACACAGAAAGGCCATTCAGCTTTTATATTTAATAGCAATATTTTATATAAAGTATTATTTTTTTATTGATGTAGTTATTGACATTTGTTAACGGGGTTAGTCCTTCTGGGCCAGAAGCCCATTTTCAGTGGAGACCTGAGGAGAAAAGATCCGGTTATAGACAAGTTTACAATACATAAAATTCACACTCCAAGATAAAGAAATTAAAATACATAAGATCAGGAAATATAGATGTAAAAAAAAAAAAAAAAGTAATCTCTGTGGTATCCCCGAAGTCTCAAAATCACCCACTAAAGTGTAGTGGGTCTAAAAACAAAACAGTGTAATAAACTTCTCTGCGTGGAAGATTTACATTCCATATATTTCTAGTTAATCACTGTATATTAATCAGATCAGACAATGGTAGTAGAAGTAGCGAACGTAAACTCATCAAGTCAAAAAGTAATAATAGAAAATATATAATTCTACAGCATTACTAAGTATTTGAAAGTAATCCAAGCAAGGCAGGCAGTCTGTTTCCAGTCAAAAATCCTTTATTAAGTACACAGACAAGCGATCCAAGTAAAACAAAAATAGAGTAATAATTTCCTCACAAGCTTTCTAAATATATATATACTTTTTTATTAGGCATGGGAGTGGTTTATTGTGCTGCAAAACAAAGTGTTATTGGTACACATGTTAAATTCACATCCCTTCCCCCATCAGTGTGACATTCGAGCTGGTCCTGCCCTACCTTAGTTCATTTTGCGATCAAAAAGTAGATATAAATATATACATATACATTTTGCATGTAAAAATCAATTTCTATTTTCATAACCTATTGTTAACAAAGATCACTTTCATCCTACTAGACTTCTTCAGGTCTGTGTACAAGAATCCTAAAAACCTATATAATTGTATAATTAGTTAGTATTGTTATTACCATAATTTTGAATAAAGTGGAAAAAAAGAACGAGAAAAAAAATAAAAATAAATAATAAAAAAATATATATATATGTATGATGATGGAAACAAAATATACACTTAAATTTCAAATGATTTAAAATGGTATTTAAAACCAATTTGTAGAAAAAAATAAAAAAAAATACAATTAGTCATGTGAACAATGTGGCAATTTCCTAAGTTCCAGTGCACTTTTAATTGAACAGTAGTAGGTTAGTCCAGGCTTTCTGAAAGAGTTCAGCTTTAATTGCCACATGAGTTTATGTTTCTCCAGAATATTCGGGATGTCTCCTTCAAGATCACCCATGTATATGCGATCCAGGATCTGGAACTTAAAACCTGTGTGTCTTTTATGAAGAGAAAGGTGTTTGGCTAGTGCATTATTTTTACATCCAGAGCAGATTTCTGACAGATGACATGAAATCCTTTGCTTGAGTTTATTTACAGTCTTGCCCACATAGAATGCATTACATTCATTGCACTGTGCCCTGCAAATTACTTTTTTAGTGTTACAGTCACCCCCTGCATGTTTTAATGATCTTCTTTAAATAAGGGCAATAAAAACTATCATCTTGCTGTATAACTATACAAAATGTACAATTAGTTTCACATCTTTTAGTGTTTTTCTCACATGGTCTAGGTTTAAATTCAACAAAACTTCTAATATTCCTGGCCTTTTTATAAACAAATGATGGGGCTTCACCTAAGATGTTAATCAGAAAAGGGTTTCCTGTGACAATGTCCCAGTTTTCTTCAATAATATTTTTGATACTGTGATAATCCAAAGTGTATGTCAGGATGCAGCTATTTTTTCTTGTTGTTATTCTCTGTGGGATTACTTAACATTTTTCTACTGGGGAGGTTGAGTGAAGGTGCTTCAGTCTTTTTCAGTTCTATAATGGGTTCCAGGATGTTTTTTAACATCTGACTTTCATAGCCTCTCACTAGAAAATCATTCTCTAAGTTGTTCAGGTTTCTCAAAAATGGTTCCATCTCTGTGGTAATTCGAGCTAATCTATAGCCTTGGGATTTCATTACATTATACTTGGTTTTTGTAGGATGTAGACTTTTACTGTTGAGTAATGTTAACCCTCGTTGATTTTCTGAATAGATCAGTGGTGATTCTGTTATTGTTGGTGTCCTTGGAAATTTGCATATCTAAGAAAGTGGTTGAAGTACAGCTATGGGAAGAGGTAAACTTCAGGAAGGGGGTTGTTTGATTGAGGTAAGTGATAAAATCTCCAAGCTGCAAGGTGTCACCTTCCCACACAATAAAGACATCATCAATAAAATGTAAATAGCATGTGATATGCTGTATGTAGTCAGTGTTGTTTAACTCAAAGTCCTCCTCCCATTTGCCCAGGGCTATGTTAGCTATGCTGGGAGCCATGGCAGCCCCCATTGCTATACCAGTTTTTTGTTTGTAGTGTTTGCCATTGAAAGTAAAGAAATTAAAGTCCAGTACAAGATTAATGAGCTTGCTTAACTCCGTCACAATTACTGTATAACAGCAGCTATGGACTCTTTTAAGAAACATAATCAGGGTACACAGGCACAACTGCAAAAGTTAAGCAAGCTCATTAATCTTGTACTTATTTTTTTCTGGTTCTTTTTTCCACTTTATTCAAAATGATGGTAATAACAATACTAACTAATTATACAATTATATAGTTTTTTAGGATTCTTGTACACAGACCTGAAGAAGTCTAGAAGGACGAAAGCGATCTTTGTTAACAATAGGTTATGAAAATAGAAACTGATTTTTACATGCAAAATGTATATGTATATATTTATTTTTGATTGCAAAATTAACTAAGGTTGATATATTTCCAGCCATGTAGTATATTGCCTTGTATAAAATCACAGACTTAATAATCTACTTAATAATTTGGTTAAATAAGATGTACCATTAAAGTACATTAGGGCTATATATTATTATGACAGCTACTAGGTAGGGCAGGACCAGCTCGAATGTCACACTGATGGGGGAAGGGATGTGAATTTAACATGTGTACCAATAACACTTTGTTTTACAGTACAATAAACCACTCCCATGCCTGATAAAAAATATATATATATATATTTAGAAAGCTTGTGAGGAAATTATTACTCTATTTTTGTTTTACTTTGATCGCTTGTGTGTGTACTTAATAAAGGATTTTTGACTGGAAATAGACTGCCTGCCTTGCTTGGATTACTTTTGAATACTTAGTAATGCTGTAAAGTTACATATTTTTTATTATTACTTTTTGACTTGACGAGTTTACGTTCGCTACTTCTACTACCATTGTCTAATCTGATTAATATACAGTGATTAACTAGAAATATATGGAATGTAAATCTTCCACACAGAGAAGTTTCTTACACTGTTTTGAAATATAGAAGTAAAATACATACACATAGTAATAAACTAGTAGTAAAGAACAAATAATTTTATTTATTTTTTGGCTAAAAATCTGATTTGCCAAGCTAAGCAGTGCTTAAGCAGGACCCATTTTAGCACTGCTTAGCAACGTGCAGGTTCACTTAGCTGGTTTGGACTCTGCTATGCAAACTCTGTTTAAGCAATTTTCATTCTTAGATAAGCTAGTTTGTGCACCGCTAAGTATTGCTAAGCATTGTCAGTATAAGCACTTCTCGGCTGAGCTCAGAAATTTCATTTCTCCCACTGGTGTTATTATATTTTCCCTCTTGTGTTTCATGCAAGAAATTAATGAATTCCTCTAGGTCAGCAGCATTCAATACTGATGGTCTATACACTTCAACAATTGTAATCTGTTCCAATGTTGTCTTTCTTGTCGTAGTTAAAAATTCTACAGTATCGGTGTTATCATCAAAGATGTAATAATCACAGGTATCTTAGTAGTCTTAATACCTATCATTACACCGCCATCTGATATTTTATTAGAATGAAATGCAATTATACACAGTCAGAATTGGTCTCCAATCATTGTTCTATAAAAATCATGTTCAAAGACACAAAGTAGAATGCGCTATTTGCATCCGGTCTCGGTCTTTTTGTGGGGTCGGTTTCAAGTGTCTTCCAATTCTACTCATATTTTCCCTTAAAATAGTTTGGAAAAAAAAACACTCCAGCAGAGTACCTGGAACAGGTCACTTCTTCAGTCCCTTTCAGTAAAGTAAGATCTAATAGGGGAGGTGTTATGGCATTCTGCTGCAGCAGATTACAACCTTTTATTTTTTACATCTGTTGTATATTAGATTTAACAGACTTCTGCCCCCAAATTACACAACACTGAGGATTTAATAAAATCTGTGTAGGAACAGTAGAAGGCTTACATGGAAGGTACCATGGCCATGTCTGCGGCTCCCCCTCGGCAGTGCATCTTTCATATTAATGAAGGCACGCTCCAGAGTAAGAGCCATGTAACACAGTTACAGAATCAGTGTACGGGGTGTGTTATAGTGTCTGGAGATGAGTAACACACGCCCTGCACTGTCAAAGTGCCAGATGGCACTGAAATATAAAAGTTACAATTTTTTGTGTGTTTGTGCAGTGTGGCATGACAGTTAGCAATGGACATGTACCAGACATCTAAAAATAGAATCTATATACTTTTAATTTTCATATCAAAGGTCAAGTTTAAGCATAGCTAAGTGTCTTTGCATGGTGTGGAGTGGTGCTCAGCAGTGTTTAAATGTAGCTGAGAGCTATATAGAAATGTATAGCAGGTGTCAACATATCCTGAATGGTTAGAGTCATGTCCCTATGTGCAGTAGGTGCAGTGTTCTAATACACAGAAAGGCCATTCAGATTTTATATGTTACAGTAGTCAGGAAGTCCTTCTATGTGGCACAGCTCATCATAAAAGGGTTCTCATCCAAGAAAAAAGAGGTCATTGCTCCCCTCTACTCGACACTCATTAGACCCATTATAGAGTACAACGCCCCTTTTGGAATGTACCTCAGAAGACATCTGCTGCAGCTGTAAAGACCACAGAAGTACCTCACAAAGAAGAATACCAGCCTCAAACAAATGCCCTACACTGACCACCTCAAAAAACTCCAGCTTTACTCCATAGCATGTTGCCTACTCCGAGGTGATCTCTGCCTAACATATAAAGCTATGTCAAACCCACAGCTGTTGGACATGCTACACCTAAAGAAATCCCAATCCCAAGCTACATGCTCTAGGGACCTAAACCTTGTCACCACAATAAACAGGACATGCTGGAGGGATAGATTCCTGTCCCAGAGACTTCCCATACTCTGGAACAGGCTACCCAACTATGTCAAGCAAAGTTCTTCATTAGCACTCTTCAAGAAAAATCTTGATGAGTGGATGGGAAATAGGAAATACACCCCGGGGATTACTTCTGTAGCTCTCCTTGACAGTGACACAGGAAAATAACTTTCTTGGGTGGCGTAAGCCAGGGAACCTTGTTGGCTAGGCTTACATAGGCCCTTGGGCCGATAGCCTAGTACCTACCTATGAACCTATGAACCTATGAATATTTAATAGCAATATTTTATATAAATTATTATTTTTTTATTGATGTATTTATTGACATTTGTTAACAGGGTTAGTCCATCTGAGCCAGAAGCCCATTTTCAGTGGAGACCCGAGGAGAAAAGATCCAGTTATAGACAAGTTTACAATACATAAAATTCACACTCTAAGATAAAGAAATTAAAATACATAATATAAGGAAATATAGAAGTAAAATATATACTCATAATAATAAGCTAGTAGTAATGAACAAATAATTGTATTTTTTTTTTGTCTAAAAATCTGATTTGCCAAACTAAGCAGTGTTTAAACAGGACCCATGTTAACACTTCTTAGCAACGTGCAGGTTCACTTATCTGGTTTGGACAATGCTAAGCAAACTCTGTTTAAGCAATCCTTAGCTAAGCTAAGCTGGTTTGCGCACTGCTAAGCATTGCTAAGCATTGCCAGTTTAAGCACTGTTTGTCAGAGCTGAGATATTTCTTTTCTCCCACTGGAGTTATGATATTTTCCCTCTTGTGTTTCATGCAAGAAATGAATGAATTCCTCCAGGTCAGCAGCATTCAACACTGGTGGTCTATACACGTAAACCATTGTAATCTGTTCCAGTGTTGTCTTTCTTGTCATAGATAAAAATTCTACAGTATCAGTGTTATCATCAAAGATGTAATAATCACAGGTATCTTAGTAATCTTAATCCCTATCATTATACCTCCAGCTGATATTTTATTAGAATGTCTGTTACAGAAAATAATACAGTTATACACAGCCAGAATTGGTTCCCAGTCATTGTTGTTTAAAAATCATGTTCAAAGACACAAAGCAGAATGTGGTATTTGCATCCTGTCTCTGTCTTTTTGTGGGGTCCATTTCAAGTGTCTTCCAATTCTACTCGTATTGTCCGTTAAAACAGTTTTAAAATAAAAACACCCCAGTAGAGTACCTGGAACAGCTCACTTTGTCAGTTCCTTTCAGTAAGGTAAGATCTAACAGGGGAGGTATTATGGCATTCTGCTGTAGCAGATTACAACCTTTCATTTTTAAGTCTATTGTATATTAGATTGAACAGAATTCTGCACCCCAAATTACTCAATGGTGGGGATTTTAAAAAATATGTTTAGGAATAGTAGAAGGCTTACATGGAAGGTAACGTGGCTGTGTCTGTGGCTCCCCCTCGGCAGTGCACCTTGCATATTAATGAAGGCACACTACAGAAAGACAGCCATATAACACGGTTACAGAATCAGGGTACAGGGAGTGTTACATTGTCTGGAGATGAATAACACACCTCCTGCACTGCCAAAGTACCAGATAGCACTGAAATATAAAAGTTTAAATTTTTTTGTGTGTTTGTGCAGTGTGGCATGACATTTGGCAATGATCATGTGCCAAACATCTAAAAATAGAAACTGGATACTTTTAATTTTCATATCAAATGTCAAGTTTAAGCATAGCTGAACATCTTTCCATTGTGTCACATGGTGCTCATTCATATATGGGCATTACAGCTGTATTTGAATGTCAAATGTTATTATGAATGATTTTGTTATAGATGGGGACATTTATTTTATGTTTATAGATTGAATATTACTTTTTCACAGTGGTTACAGTTTGTTAAAAAGAACTGAGTGTATGGTGAATGTAGTTAATCACATAATGATGCAATTGATATAATGAGAAGAATTTAATTGATTTATTGCTGGTAAATAAAGGGACATATTATGTAGTTGAAAATGTTCCAGTAGAAGGTGAGAAGCCGAGGTACCAGAACATTTGTAATAAAAGAACTTATGTCCTGATGGTGGATTTATGTCTCTTATTCATGTGGTATGATGTATTACAGCTTGGCCCATACTGTCCCATGTGAATAGCTTGAGAAGTATATAGGTTCTACAGAAGCTACAGGGCAATTTTATACATAAAGTAAGGACAGACTTATAGAGCATATAACAGCACTGTTTAAACAATACAACCTATACTGGTAGTAATGGAATATCTTTCTCTCTCCCCCCACCCATTATCTGCAACATAATTTATTATTGTTATAAATTGGGTATGATTTACGTTTAACATATGTTGTTCCCAAAACATTATGTTTGGCCTTGTGTTTTATTATTGGTATATATTTCAATGGTTGCATACTAACATACCTTGTTGAATTACCTATGATGTTGGCCTTATGCCATACCTGTTACTGACATGCTGTTACAATACTGACTATTATCCCACTTATTGTTGGGTTCCATATGCTATGCAATGCAATCCTACTGGGTTATTTGCAACATCCTGACATGCTGTTATAACTAACATTTAAATGTTCTGTTCATTATTAAAGGTCTATATCATATGAGCGAAGTGCACAAATTGTGAACGCTCATAATAGCGAACGTACAGGACCTTGAAGTGCTTTTTCTGAGATCACGGTACAGTGAAGAATGGGATATTTGTCCTTTCCTCACTGTAGTGCAATCTTGGAGTTGGAATATATAGTTTGCGGTGGGGTGTGGAGGGTGCAGCCCTCCACAATAGGAAGTTCAAGGTCTGGTATGTTCGATCTTATGAACGTTCGCAATTTGTGCGATTCGCTCATATGATATAGACCCCATTACTAACCTATATACTGTGAAAAACTTCAGCACCATAGCTCAACTGGGTAGGGTAGTTCCTGGTGATCCACCTACCCCACCTTAGCTGGCCAAGGTACCAGGTCCCAGCACTTCTCGGACCCAACCTGGTGTTGACCCCTCCACTAGGCCTGCAATCCCTACGGGTGGAACCGCATAAGGGGGGTGTGGCCCACCCCACTCCTGGGAGTGGACACGGAGAAGGAGTTGTCACCCAACTACAGCTACCAGGGATGATGCACAGGATCATGCACCATGGGTTTGATGATTGTCTGTGCTGGATTGAGGACAGAATGGCCAATGTGGAGGGCAAGTTTGGCCCTAGCACCTAGCCCCCAGCACAGCTACCTTTGGGGCAGTGAAGGGGCAGTGGTGAATGCCCATGGGTTGGGAGCGCAGTCTCACTGCTGCTGTCTGGGGGCATCCACAACACCCTCCCTATCCAAGGTGTTTACCCCCTCATATCTCATACACTGCTCCTGTATGCTGTCTTGTCCTTCTTGCCTGTTTGCAAATGCTACCTCTTCTACCCAACTCACCTCCCCACACGTACCTATATCCCTCCCCAACATTCCATTCTCTCCTTAAAAAAAAAAAAAAAAGGCATTTGTCCACAAAAAAATTATTGCTCCATACATAGTTCTGCATTTTGCACCCTCATCCACTGGGCACACTTTAATCATTACCTGCATCAATTAACACATTTATGATGCCCTCAGAGGCTCCATATTCCAAATTGTCTGCAACCTGCACAGCTATTGATGTAGAAGAAATGGAGAGATATGGTCCTTTCCTACACCCATCCTGCACATCCCTACCTGACTTTCAGTATGTTTTCCCCTGCTTGCCCCCATTTCACCACTTTCCCATCACTTCTTTTTTCTTTTCTTTTTTAAAATTAGTGCAGGTTTAAGCAGAGCTAAGTGTCGCACTGCATTGTGGCATGGCACACAAACCCACTTAAAACTGCTTAAAACTTCCTTAATCACCTTCTGTGTTTCTGACACTGTTAGGCACGTTAGCAAAATAATTACCCCTGTCAAGTCTCGAACCCAGGACCCTGTTAACTACACCATAGTGCATTAGCCTACTAGGCCACTCAGCACTGAAGTGTAACAGGTGTTTCCATAAACATATCTGATCACCAGTGACACATTGCTTGTACATATAATGGGAAAAATGACATCGTACTTGGGACTGTGATGCAGACACCAAACCAATACACAGCCAAATAAATGTTGATGGATGTAAGCCCAGTGTATCAGGTAGAGCTGACAACTGCACAGACTGTTGCAGAATGTCCAAAGTTTTGCCAACTACTTTTGGCACGGTTGTCACAAAAACCTATTCTTTGTGCTGAACTACTGGCAAGTCAGAACAGACTGAAATTAAAAAAGCATGACAAACAATTCAGTGTCACATGTTATACCCATCCAAACACATATGTTCATGCAAATCCTGTGTAACAGACTGTATGCATGCACATATGTCTTGCAAATACACCTGCTATAATATTGACTCAGTAACTCAATCTATAACATTCCTAGCATGCTTTACATTTTGCCACCCACAGTCCTGGCTTCCATTCCAGTCTGTTGCATGTCATGTACATGTTGCCAAAACAACAAATAAATGACTGAGCCATGGAATTTTAACCAGAACTGGTTGCTGCTGCTGCAGTCACTGCCATCCTTATTAACACATCAAAGGCCTGTAGGTTGGGACACACTTCACAAATATGTATAGGTGCCCTAAATGTCACCTACCACTCTCAGGATGGCATTATTACATATCATATGTACCTGAGGCACATGCCTCACCTGGACTGTTATGGGTACCCTCACCCTTGCTATGCTGTGACAACAGAGCTGACATCTCCCTCACTGAAATATACAGCTTGCTGTCCCCTAATGTGTTCACAGCCCCAGTATGAGTCCTGGGAAGAATGCAACAGCTGCAGCCTGCAACATATGTGGCAGTATTTTTGGCTACCTGCTACAGACCTATCATACCTCCCAACCACATAGAACAGGGGATCCACACAACACCCATACCAATGGGTGAAGGGGGAATGGCCAAGTGACAGGGACATGTGTCACAATCTTCCCCTACAAACATATACAGCTGACAGACCATCAGCTACTGCAGCAGCATACATATTCTGATACAGATGATATATGACACTCACATCTGTCTGTCCCCTTACTGACCTCAAACCACATTGTTAAACAGTAAACTGCCACATAATCAGAAGGTCTGTTCACAATGGCCAAAAATAGCATGCAAAACTGTGAACATACCACATAAATCCAGACAGTGGACAGTACTTTTACCTACCCTCTTTGATTCTGTAGTATCTACACCTCGATGATGTTCATCTCACAGGCCAGGAAAAGGGCCAAGACCTACATGAAGGACTTAAATATAGCATTGTGGTGCCATGCCATTGGCTAATGAAAATGCAATCCAGCTGTTCTGGATGCAGTTAGCAAGTGTGAACCACAGATTTGTGCACAAGCAATCACCTGATCATGAGCATTACCTACAAATGGCAAACTGCTGCCTATGGTAAACAGGTCTGTGATGTTCTTTACGAAGACAGACTGCGATATTATAAGCATTATACTACAGGATTTCTGCACATGAAGGAGTACAACACTATACCGGGTATGTAATAGAACTCCCCATGTAATGGGATGCAGATGGGAGAATGCAGTTATGGGAAATAGGGATTACAATAGTAGGTCTGTAGTACACATCTTGAAATGACATGTTGCTGCTAGTCAGCTGTCCTGCACCTACAGGCTTCCCTTTTGGCTCTGTCTCCTGGGAAATACATCACAGCTCTGGCCCTCTGAGTCCCTCCAATGGTTGGCTCATGTACAAATGCTACTGGATCGTGTTTTAGACAATAGTGACAGTAAGTACTGGTGGATACAGCTGGCATATCACATGATGTACTGTCAGTCAGGTTCTCCCAGTCTGTGACTGTCACACAGGTATAGTTCAAACATTGCCCAGGTGTCCCTAACTGTTCCTGATGTACTCTGGCTAGGTCACTGTGTACTCCACACCCACACGTCATCACTTGAGAGAATTATGGCTAGCAAACCTGTTGACCCACAATAGCAAGACAGCAGGTTATAGCCAGTAGAAGTGAAGGGACACAAGCCTGACGTCAGCAACAGAGTGTACATATTGAGCACATACAGTACCAGATATTAATGTATCATAACTGTTTTCTGAGGGGTCTGGCATATGACAGCCAGATTCCAAGCAGTTTGGGAACAACCATTACGTATTGTCTAATTGTTTGCCAGACAGACACATTTGTCTGGCAGAGGGTCTACATATCAGGCACATGTACATATTCTGCAAACATCTGTGTACTGTAGATGTTGGACACCTAGAGGGAGGATATCCTCTACAGCATGTTTGCAGTGTTGTCTGTCATTGGGTCACACAGATGTTGCTGGATTGTCCCCATATACTTGCAAGTACCACTCACCTATTTGTCAGATGGTGGCTGTATGACATAGTACTGGGACATCGCCCACAGGGACATACTATAGTATACGACAGTGATGGGTGTGGAGATATAACAAAACAGTCCATCCCAGCACACGGGGCCATAACCGGTATACCTAGGATCACAGAGGTTTACTAAACTATTGGCTATGAGGTCCTCATAAGCCTATACCAGAGTTTAGCCCATGCTTATGCAAGTCAGCACCTGATGCCCCAGTCCAACAGGGACACAGGTGGTATTCCAAGGGTGTATGTCCTGTTTACCATCCAGTTATCCAGGTTTTGCTTAAAAAGGGGTAAAGAGGTACTCTGCCTGATGTGGACAGGGTGTCCACTCCACAGCTGGGTGAGTATCTGGGACAAACATCTGACCTGCCAACAAGTCCTGTAGATGTCACAGACCAGGTAAAAGGGTGCGTGTGTGGATTACTCCAGTAGAACTTGACTTGTGGGTGTGCAGCAGTCCCATCAAGGTTGAGTCCATGATCACCTTGTATGCCAGAGATAGGTCACCTCTGAGGAGTCTGTATGCAACTGGGTAGAGGGATAGGGCTTTTAGCCTATCTGTGTATGGTAGATGTTTGAGGCCCTAGTATTCCCTGGTGAGGAACCTCTGTGGTCTCTTCAGCTGCTGCATGTGCTTTGAGAGGTACATTTTGAAAGGGGCATTATACTCAATAATAGGGCTTATTATGGAGGAATACAGGGATGTTATGACCCCCATGTCCCTGGATGAGATACCTTTATGTATGAGGTGGGCCATGTAGAAGGCTTTCCTTATAACAGAAGCAACATGGTGGTCAAATGTCATGGTGCCATTAACCTGTGTGCCTAAATCCCTCATGACTGATCGCATGCTTAGGATGTTGTTAGTAATGTGATCATTTGTGGGGACATCACTATCCCCAAAGGGATGATGCTGCATTTTGTGATATGCAGCCTGAGGCCATGTGTCTGGCACCACTCATTTGTCTGTGTGAGACCCTCTTGGTGAATGTCCACATCATTAGGGGATTTGTCTTCTGCAAACATGGTCAGCCATAGCCCACTGATTGTGCCCTGCACCTCAGAAGAGTAAATTACACATAACAGAGGCCCCAAGACAGAACACTGGGTTATGCCACTAGTTACGGGTCTATCTCTTTAGGTGGCTTACCCTATATTGACAAGGTGGGTGCTGTCAGTGTGCCAGCGTGCTGCCCATCTGGTAACATATGGACTGATGCCTAGTTGAGGGCTTTGGTGACTGTGTCAAAGAAGTCAACCAAATGTAACAGACATGATCCCCCCCATGACAAAGCCAAACTGTGTGTGATCAAGTGTGTGGAGGTCACCAATGTCCTTGTTAATGAGGTTCATGATAATCTGTTCCAGGGCTTTGCAGATCAGGCTAGCTTGGCTGATGGGCCTATAATGTGCCAGATTGGTGGATGCTCCATCTTAGTGTACAGCGATGACAATGGGTGTCCTCCACTTGGCTGAGTAGAGGCAGTATTCAGGCTTTGGCTAAATACAGTGTTTAATGGTGCTGCAGGTTCATGGTTGAGATCATGTAAGATGCATCCTGTGATGTAATTGGGTCCCATGGAGGCTGTATTCTATGACTTTGAGATGGCAGTGATGATCTGTTCCCTAGATATAAGGGGGATAGGGCAGGTACTGGGGATGCCCTGATGTACTGATGTGGGACAAGGTGTGGAGCTTTCACTGACTCTGTCAGGCAGCAAGTTTTCTATATCTACAGCACTTGTATATCTGGTGCCCTTAACCACCACTTCTGAGAAGATCTGGGAGCTTCCTTTGAGGTTATAGACATATGTGAAGAAGGAGGAATGATTATCTGTAGTGGATGTCGCCAATGTGAGATCGAAGTTTACTTTGCAGGATTTCAGTAGTACACTTATTTGTTTGTTCAGGCTAAGAAGACATTGCTTCAGATTGGGCACCTGCTCTTTCTTGGTCTTGGACAGCAATATTTCACTCCTGTTCTAGAGTCTATTTATTGCAGATGCCCACCAGACAGGTTTACTTATCCTTGCAGAGGATGATGTAGTCCTGTCGGGTATACCTGACTCCAGGCATCTATATACATGCACGTGTAGTGCTTTGGTATATTTGTGGATATTGGTGCCAGTTCCTATAGAGGGAGAAGGGGTTGTGAAGCTGTTTATACCATCCCTCAGGAGGCTGTAACCAACTTTGGAGATGTCTGTATGTCTGACCCTAGCTAGATGGGTATTGTGGGAGATGGTGACTGCAAACGTGACCGCTTTATGGTTTATTTTACCATGGAGGATGATACTGTAAGGATGCTGCATGGTTATCCATGTTGTTTAATATCAACTCCAAGAGATCTTCACCTTATGTGGGGGTAGCAACTAGATGTTCCAGTGTGTTTGCATTGCCAAATTCCATGAATCTCTGGGTATTTGTGTGCTGGCATGAGTAGTTCTTCCAATCTGTTTGGTTAGTGAAATTCACCCAGGATCAGAGTATAGAGTCGAATCCTGATAGAGTTGAACAGGTCCATATAGGCAGAATGGGCTTCCTGGTCACATGTGGTGGCTGGTAGCTAGCTATGATTTGAATGGGAGTCTTGGCAATGGTTAACTGCACCTGGAGTGTCTCCCGTGTGTCTTACTGTTTGACCAGCATGGAGGTGTGTATGTCTTTCATATAAATTGAAATCCCACGGCCCTTGGCTTTACTGCCCACACCTTTTGGTCTCACTGATGGGGTGTTCTCTGCAGCTTTGAACCATGTGTCTGTGACAGCACAGATGTCAGCATTTTCCAGGGTTAAGACTGTTTGCAATAAGTGCAGATTCATGTTTAGACTCCTAGTGTTTAGCAGCATGGCCTTCAATTTGTGATTTGTTGACAGTTTTATGTTGGTAGTGCTAATGTCACCACTTTTCATAATAAAGGCATTATGAGGGTGGCAAGAACCATGGCCAGAAGCCGGAAGGCCAGTTGAGACAGATGGAGGCCATCTCTGGCAAAGTATTGTGTCTGTTGATCATATCATCCCAGGCTGTCAGGTACGGGATCCTTCTGGAATGGCACCAGAAAGAAAGCCAATTGTTAAGGTCAATCATTTCCTGATTGTATTGCGGCATCATTCTGGGTGATGGCAGAATGTGCTTAAGGCTAGTGGCATACCTGCCTGGGACACATAATCAGAGGGCTCAATCATGTCTCATTTCATATAGTCCAAGGAGGTACGTCTCAGGTCAGGCACGCCAACATGGACTATGACAGACTCATAACAGTACCTGTTGTTGTGATATGGCAGATTCTGGTACCTGACAGACAAGTAACTGTGACCTTCCCCTTATACAGCCAGGTGAGATGCACATCTGTGTGTCTCACAATGGAGTCTCCTATGACTAATATGTTTGATTTATGGTGATGCCTTAGTGGCTGTGGGACACAGGTGTGTGGCTATGCATGGTATGTGGTGTGGAGTGCTGTGGAGTTTGAGTGTGTTTTTGCCTCGGAGGTCTCCTTTATTTGGGGATGTTTATATTGAGGACCTCAGCATATGTGGGTGTGTGGTCTGTAGGTGTGGGTTGTGTGTGAGGTGTACTGATTGTGTTGACAACCTTTTTGGTGCCAGATATGCAGGCTTGAGAGGGAGGGAGCATGGACTGTAGGTTCCTAATGTCAATGCATCTCTCACAAATTGTGTTCCTTGGTGGTGTTTGTAGATGGTTGCAGTTGCTATACTGTGTCAGAATGCCCATATCAACTAGACTGGCAGGGGAAACTGTAGGACATTGTCCAGCCATATTTGCCAGAATCTGACAGAGGAAGGCAAGGAAGCCCAAAGGGGTGGGTGTACAACCAAGGTGCTTAAAACAAAAGTAGGAGGCTTACACTACCACATGCAATGTAGATAGGCTATAAACAAGCATTAATAGGTGAAACAGAAAAGATGCAGTTGAACACCTTAGAGAAAATGAAGCAAATAGCAAGAAAAAGCAGGATGAGGTGGGAAATGCATGATGTATTGCCACTATGTTGCTGTTAGCCACATACATACTGTGGTGATAGATGGCGGGGTATGATGTGGGAGGTAGCGGAGGATAGTGCAGGCAAATGTGGATGTGCAGGGTGTGTACATAATGGAAAGCAATGTAGGTGGTCCTGGGATGTGTTCCCCACTTCTTGTCTTTCAGGAGTGATGTACAGAAGGAGGAACACACCTTTTCTTGCAGCCGAGAATGAAGTTATAGTTGACGGCCTCAGACTGTATCACAACATCTTGCTGTCGAGGAGTCACCAGAATCAGGAACAATTCACTGCACTGTAGGCAGACCTCATTGCATCAGTAAATCATACAGAGCTACAGGAAAGATGCTATGAGCAGGTCCGGCACCAGGCCACAGACATGATAAATGCTGCACTGCAAAGGGCTGCAGCTGTGGCCAGGGACTGTGCTGGCAACAGTGAAGGACCTGCAACACAACAACCATGCGCAGCAACAGAGGATTTTCTGACAAACCTGGGTTTAGCCACCAGTTCACAAGCATCCATTACACCATATGTCATGGAGGTGGGTGGCACAGCTTCCACAGCAGATGAGTGTCCAGGTAAGCTTCCGGTGGTCATCACCTTAATACTTTAGCAGTCATAGTGGCAGCCTCTGCATACCTGTACACAGATGTCAGGTCAATCTGCATTTGGGGGGGGGGTTGTAATGCACACATGTGCACACATACTCAGAATGTCAGCAATGTGGCCAGTATCACAGTTTGTACTGTACATGTTGGTATAGATACATATTATCCTGTACCAATACTACATTTGCATTTGCTGACAATACCTCTCTCCCACAATTTCATAGGTACATCTGGTGTGGCCGGAGTCCAACATCCTCTAGCCGGTGACTGTGAAGCTGTTTTGTTATGGTTCATTTATACCCTAATAATGTTAAGGGCTGCCAATTTGCCATGGACACAACTGTTAAGCTTAGCCATAGTACAATGCATGTATGTTCAGTTGTGGAGGGGCTCACTGCAGTGCATTGAATTGGTAATCAAAGTAGCATATTTGCAGGAGCTGTAACATATTTGCACATATTTTTGTGAAGGTGTATGCAGTTTACTATACAGGGGGCAATAGTATGGTGAAGATGGGTGCACTGTGTTTTAGGTGAAGGTCCATCACATACACTCACAAGTCGCTTACCTTACAGGTGTATACTACTGGCAACATTAACTGAACATAGATGTACTGCATGTTGTTAAGGGCCTGTCTTGTCTATGTCTGTTGTGGTCTGCTTGTGTGTTGTGCATGGGATCAGTAATAAGGTATGGTATGTATAATGCAGTTGTGGCACCTCACCTGCACATGTGTGAGTGTGGATCAGCAGACATAATAGTGCATGTATTAATGTAGTCATGTTGTCCTTCTCCACACAGGTAACCATGGGGGTTGGAGTCTGTCCCCTTCATAACCTGATGTCAGTGTGGTGGCCATAGTTAAGCACAGGTGGGATTGTTGGGGGCTGAATCTGTCCCATGCGTTGACATCCCACTTCTTCCCCCAATGTCCCCACACACAGTCAGTATGCCCATACATACCCAGTCCCCTGTGGCTACAGATATTGAACAGTCAGAGGGAGGTGGCATTGAACAGGAGAGTGTGATGACTATGGCATCTGAGACTGTAGAGACTAGCTATAGCCAGAGATCTGGTGAGGTCCCACACAGGTGGATTGACAGAGGTGCTCAAAGGAGGACTGTTGCCCATCCACCACCTGTCACAGGTGTCACATCATGAGTCACTTGATGCATGTCATTGTCCATCATGGAGGCACAGGCACATTCTGAACGCAACACTGAACGCAACACCAGATGGATGTTCAAAATCATGGATGCATCACTGTCTGGCATCCATGACTCCATCTACAACATTGGTGACACCATGCATCATTTTACTGATGTAATGGACAGAAGATGAGGTGAGACATTGTCAGTCCATGACCGTGCATTGTCTGTACTGAAACATATGGTGGGAGTAGGGTGTCAGACACGTCAACATAGGTCAGGGCCAACATCAGCTGAGACTCCATGTGGTCATGCACAGTCATGCTCCAGTAGTGGCAGTATCACCAGCACTATAGAAGGGAGGGTGCTGTCCACACCACAACATGGCAGGCCATGGGCACATGGTCCTGGGTTGTCCCGTGCAGGACACGGACCTAGCAGACACCAGTCACCATCAGTAAGTTGTACTGCATCTGACCCTGGGCATGTTGGTGCCAGTGCCACTCCTGGCAGAGCCAGTTCCCATGTTTGTGGCCAGAGATGGTGAACTGTAAATTCTGCCATGTATGGTCCACAGTTGTCCAACATATCCTCATGTAGGGCTAGCACATGGCTTGACTGTGTATGTGCACACACTCACACATCACATTCACATAAAGGTCACCAACAGCCACACACACAGCTACTCTCCATGGCCCAGCTAACCAGCACCCCTCCAGAGACATACACACACAATCTCAACTGTGTGGCACAGCCTAGGCCTTTGGCAATACCACACCACACCTTGTGTATGTGACGATACCTGTGCCACATCCCTGTCATCCATATCATCGATGCAGGGACATGCAAATATGTGTCTGATGCACAGGGTGACTATAGTACATTAAATGACTGTTTGTATTGCAGTAGTGTTATGCCCTGCAAGGTGCTGTTTCCTGGCATGTATCTTGAGTACACATCAAAGTGTATGTACCTTTGTTCCATGATGCTGCATT